>NC_142370.1:4639062-4859062 GCF_059441005.1 Hippichthys cyanospilos
TTTTAAAAAATTGTACATTTAAAAAAAAAATATTAAAGTGGTAATAGAAAATAATATGAAATGAACACAAATATATACATATTATTTTATTAATAACCCGAATCACTTCACAGACCCCTGGGGGTCCTCCCAAACTTACAGTGTGTTATTTGAATTTGTAATTGAATCTTAAACGCTCACAGAATTATTCCAGATGAATGAACTGACAACTGCTTTGTCTCCCCAGTACACGTTTTGGAACTTCATTCCCAAAAATATGTTTGAGCAGTTCCGGAGAGTTGCCAATTTCTACTTTCTCATCATATTTCTGGTTCAGGTAAAACACTGCATTAAAGTTATCTTTATTTTTTGTATACTTTCTTTAAAAATGATTTCACCGTTGTACAGTTTGGAATAATAGTAAACCCTGCCACTAGAAATTTGTAAGATTGTCGATGACGTAAACAGGTCAGGATTACGTTGGACCCCTGGTTTTCAACTTCCCTGTCTTATCTTTTTTTCGCCTTACGACATGGGCCAAGACTTTTTTTTGTCCCATCTTTATGCCATTTTTTTGCCTTACGACATCAAAAACAACAACTTCTCTTCTGAAACATGGCGGTCAGTGTGCGTGTGCACCGCGCTCATACGTCTCTACACGCGTCACTGCTTACGTCACTACAATTCTGGTCTGCTCTTGGTCGGCGTCACGACTCCCTAAAATACTATTCTGCTATTGGTCGGCGTTATTGAGTCACGAAGATGCTGGTCTACTATTGGTCGGTGTCACAATGTCAAAATGGCTCACTCGTGTGAGTACTCACAATTTCGTATTTATTGTGCATTTTAGTGCTAAATTCAAACTTGAATTTGTTAGCCATGGGTCCCAAGATTGATAGTCATGTTAAAGAGAAGTAAGAAGATGATTGGTATGGAAATGAAGCTGGAGATAATCAAGAAAAATGAAGAAGGCTAGGCTAGGCTAAGCTAGACAAGGCTACCCTCGCTAGGGAATGTGGCTATAACAAGCTCGTCACTTCACTTTGAAGGTAAATGAATCCTTTATGTAATTTTTATTTATGATGTCATTTAATTGTATACATGTATATCATATATAAGTTGCACTTACTTTACTATTGTGTATGTACATTATATTTGAATAGCACTTCCGATACTATTTTGTTACCAGTTTTTAATATGTATATACAATGTTGATGTTTTTACCTGGAATTTTACACACATTAGCTAATTAACATAGGTTTGGATTGCCCGCCATATGGCGAATTGGCGTTACAATCCCAACCGCGGAAAGGTTTAATCTCGTAAACCCCTGTTAGTTTCATGTTTCAGTGAAAGAAAAGGCCTACTGTTGGAAAGCAGATGTGGGACTTTAATCGGTTACCCAATATTTGATGGTTTTCTTCTTGTGATGATTCTGTCTAGTTGCATCGATTTAGACCTGTTCTTTTCGTACCATTTAATTTTAAGAAAAAGTGTGTACTCATAGAGGTGACATAAATAGCTCTATATGTTGTAAATGAACACATGTCATTGCTGCGCTGTTTTAAAGCTGGGAAATCTCTTTCCTTTTTGTCTTTTTTCAGTTGATCATTGACACACCTACCAGTCCGGTCACGAGTGGACTGCCTCTCTTCTTTGTCATCACAGTTACAGCAATCAAACAGGTGAGAGCTTAACGTCTGATGTCATGCCATGACACGTGTCAACATTCACCATTGGGGTACCTTCTATTTGTCAGGGTTATGAGGATTGGCTGAGACACAAGGCCGACAACGCCGTCAACCAATGTCCTGTCCACGTGCTGCAACATGGCAAAGTGATCTGCAAGCAAAGTCGCAAACTGCGGGTGAGTTTGTGTGTCCATATCAATCACTCTCACCCTGAACAGTAGGAATGAGACGAGACACAAATCAAAAATTATTCTAAAGGAAGGGAGGTGACTTTCAGCTAATTGCAAGATGAAGTGGGGGAAAAATAACACCATTATGTGTGACTACTAACTCAATGAACACATCAAAGAGCTCCCCATGATCTTATTAAAACTTCTATCTTGGATATAAAAGCTTTTGCTTAATTTTGGGGAAGTTGTAATCCTATTCATCATTAATAACCTACGATTCAGCTGAACAGCCGACACCCATTTACGGCACCAGAAGGGCTCCCTCCGTATTTCATTAAGCAGATTGCATTAAATAGTTTCTTTTTATTGAGCAGACTGCAGTAAAATTAACAATCTAGTGTGCAAACGTAAACAAACAGGAGAGTTGCCTTCATTACATGCTGAACTTTCAGCTGCAGCTGTTGCTAGTTGCGGCAGGCATCTTGCTGACAAGGTTTTGCAATGCTGGTGAATCCACTGTGGAAAGCGGCAGCAAATCTTCTACGTACACGACATGCACTGCCACAAATCTCCTAACCTCGTGAGGTGGAAGTGGCATCCATGAGTGACAGCACTAATTTCGCCTGCTTTGTTTTATCCCCACTCTCAATTCTTCGCGTGTTTTTTCGCTAACTTCACATTACTATGGCACCGCTCTAAATGTTTTGTAAAATTACTGCTGCTATTTGGATAGCTCTTTAGATATTGCACCTAAATTTTATATTCTTCTTGTCTTTTTCGCTGACGAACTGAAAGTAATGGCCTTATGTCCATCTTGTACGTATACATATTATCCATAATCAACCTTTCGTCTGCTGCTGCTGTATTCATCTCTGCTGTGGTAGATGCCTACAACAGCAAGTAAACATTTTGCCCTGGACTTTTCTCCTCTTATCGTCTGGTGATTTTAGCAATTATTTTTTTTTTGGGGGGGGGCTCATTTTTCATGCTAAAAATGCACTGGAATGCATTGCATTACTCTCATTTGTATCGAGTTAAATATGATTTTTTTTGTGTGAAACATACTACACTACCATGTTACAGCAAAAAGTAATGCATTAAAGTAAGTGCATTACTTTTGTAATTCATTACTCCCAACACTGGCCAAGTCATAACAGTTTTCATGACATGCTCCAGGAAGACCTTGAAATTAAAAATGTACAAAGCCATCCGTGTCCATACGTTTTGTTGCACTATTATAAACTTTATTCTGAAGTGTTGTGTGGCCTTCTTGCCAAGTTTGCCTTTGTTTTACTCTCATGCAGTGCTATCGCCTGTGTGTTACATTGTACTTCTGGTTCAAAAAGCAACAAAATAAAAAACTGATCTAGTGCTGTGCAGGGACGAGAAATCTCATAGTGTTCCATTCTGTTGAGATCTCGCCGTACAAGATCTTGTCTCATCCCTACTGAATAGCATGTTCTATTGCCTCATACTGAAGAAAAATTTCAACCTCTGAGTTATAGATACAGGCGATGAAAGGTATGTATAAAGTTGTGAGAGTTGTACCGAGGTCTTTACGTTTCACCTTTTGTTACCCCATAGATTTATTGGTTTGTGAGGGCCATATTACTGGCCATCATGATCAGTAGACAAAGTCTGTGCTGGTGCCAATCCCAGCTGACTAGGGGCAGTAGGCGGGGGACACCCTGAACAGGTTGCCCGCCAATCGCAGGGCACACAGAGATGAACAACCATTCATGCACCCAATTACACCTGCCATGTATGTTTTTGGAGGGTGTGAGGAAGCCGGAGTGCCCGGCGAGAACCCATGCAAGGCCAGAGAGAATATGCGTACATATATATAATAACTATGCCCTATTAATGGCTTCCAAATTGACAGCAGAATAATGCCAAGAAACCAATTAAGACATCTATACTTAAATATGCTTGAGATACATATGAGCAACAACATACATGCTCAGGGCCAGTAATTTCAGCAGAAAAGAGATTGTACTTCATGATCATTTGTATGTTATTCTTATGTTTTCTTATTATAGCTACAGAGATGGGTTTTTTTTTAAGTAAAAATTTTATACTTTTTTTGCCACAGTGTTCAATTTGTATCTCAGGTTTAGGTTCATAAAGACACTCAGAGAGACATGAATGACAGATAAGATACTTCTTTACTTGATTTCCTCAGGTGGGAGACATAGTCTTTGTGAGGGAAGACGAATCATTCCCCTGCGATCTCATCCTTTTGTCCTCGTCACGAGATGATGGAACCTGCTATGTTACCACAGCCAGTCTGGATGGCGAGAGCAGTCACAAAGTGTGTGAGCATTTCTTCTTATTCTGGACACTTACCTGACAAATCTCAGCAGTTTCATGGCAGAGTGCCTCTGTCAAGAATAATTTGTGTCCTCCATTCTCAGACATACTATGCAGTACAGGACACCAAAGCCTACAATGCCGAGAAGGAGGTGGACTCAATCCACGCTACCATTGAATGTGAACAACCACAGCCAGACCTATACAAGTCAGTGAAACCTGCTTCTCCATTCACCAGCGTGGAACTCTCATAGAATAAATTTTTCAACTTATTTTTCCCTCCTTATTTGTTCCTTGTTTTCCCTGATAGGTTTGTTGGTCGCATCAACATTTACATGAACAATGAGCCAGTGGCGAGGTAAATTTGTCTTGCGTACCCTTCATAGACAGGGTAGATTGGTGTCAGTCTACTTTTGTAACAAATGTTGTGCAGTACGAGATATTTCCTCTATATCACTGGTTCTTAACCCTAGATTTGATCAAACCCAAAGGGTTCAGTCTCGGGTTTGGCGAAGCCTTCGCTGCAGAGGTAGACACATGCGACTCATCTTGTCAGTTTGTGATAATTTTGTAATTGGTCATCACTTTACACGTTATATCACTTGGCCAATCAGTGCTGTGGGGAGTTTAATGCTCTCAGTGGTCAATGTGTGACTGACTTGGTAGTACATTGTGTGATTTCTTTCTTAATATTTTAATCCAGACTAACTATGTAGAGCTGAAAAAGACAGTGGTCGGACATTTATGTACAATATGTATTCACACATTTGACAGAACCCGATTCCACTCATTGTCCACTCCACTCATTCCACTCATCTTGAATGATTTGCAGTACCAAGTTGAACCAGTAAGACCTGTAAAAACATGAATTACCTATGTTTTAAAATTTGAGTAAAATCATATTTCATTTTATCGCTCAAGAAGGGTTTGGTGAATGCACTTCCAACAAGGTTAAAAACCAATGCTCTAGAATCTAGAAGTTAATCTAGAGTCTAGATTCACTTCTGGGGGTCCAGGGATTTTTTTCACAAGCCTGGCCTTATTATCACCCAACTTTGGCTGACTTTGAAAGGGTCATAACATCATCAAATACAGTATATATTTACTTTCAACCCCTCAAAATGTTCAATGACATTAGCCCTATTCATACATACATACATACATACATACATACATACACACACACCCACGCACACACACACACACACACACACACACATAGCTGCTGATACCTAAACAACACACACCCAACTTCAACCTACCAATCAGCATTAGTTTGCAAAACACGCTCCCCTCAAGCTGCCCTGGTGGGTAGCCGAAGACCCGTCTTGACTATGTACTTAGATCGGTCCTGGTAGACGCTTGGGGGAACCATCCAGACCCGGAACATTTTTGGGATGACTGGAAAGGGCAACTCAAAACTACCAGGCTATCATTGCTGTTCACAGGCCATTGGGATCAGAGAACCTGCTTCTCAGAGGGGCCACGCTGAAGAACACAGAGTACATTTATGGTAAAATAAAGCAGAACGTTTCAGGATCATATATGTAATGTTATTTGTCGATGTTCCCAAAACACGAAATTCTGATCGAATAAATATTTCTGTCATTTCCTTATTGTAGCAGTTGCCATCTACACTGGGATGGAAACAAAAATGGCTCTCAACTACCAGTCCAAATCTCAGAAACGCTCCGCAGTGGAAAAGTAGGCTTTTTATCACGTTTCTATTCATCAAACTTGTATAAATGCTGCTAGTGAAATCTGAAATTTAGAATTTCGATTTCTCAACCTGGAATGCTCTTAACAGGAATGTTTTGGTTTGAAATCATCCTTCCATCTATCCATCTATTTTCAATACATGCTCACCGGAGTGGTGGTTGGGCCGGAGCCCCAGTTGGGGGACTTGCTACACCCTCAAGACACAGGCTGCAAATCCACAAGCTACCGTTGACACTCACATTCAGATCTAAGGAAAAATTTAGAGTATTTAATTGAAATTAGATACATGTTTTGGAATGTGGGAGGAAACCTACACAAGCCAATGCCACATAAAAAGGCCAAAGTTTGAATTTGAACTCCAAACTATAACATATTCCACCATTACGTTTACAACCTAGTTTAATATCCAGGCACTTTTTTTTTTACGCATAGGATTACTATGGGTATTTAACAGCTTTTGCATTGGCAGGTCAATGAACGCCTATTTGGTGGTCTACCTATGCATTCTCATCAGCAAGGCCCTTATCAACACGGTGCTAAAATATGCCTGGCAAGCTGACCCTATCAGAGACGAGCCCTGGTACGATCAGAGAACTGAGGCAGAGAGGCAGAGAAACATCGTGAGTCAGCTTGTCACACTGCTGGAGACTTTTCCGTGTTGAGCTTCTTATAGGATCCTCTTGCCTCCACAGGTGATCAGGGCCTTCACCGATTTCCTGGCTTTTATGGTCCTATTCAACTACATCATTCCTGTTTCTATGTACGTCACCGTGGAGATGCAGAAGTTTCTGGGCTCCTATTTCATCATGTGGGATGATGAGATGTTTGATCAGGAGCTTGGGGAAAGGGCGGTAGTCAACACATCAGACCTTAATGAAGAGTTGGGACAGGTACCCCATGTCATAACTTTTGTCAAAACATTTGTCCAGGTGACATGTTCATAGAGTTAGCCTTTTATTTTTCTCTTCAGGTGGAGTATGTGTTTACTGATAAGACGGGGACGCTGACAGAGAACAATATGGAGTTCATTGAGTGCTGTGTGGATGGACATGTTTATGTCGCCCAAGCTATTTGTAATGGGCAGGTAATTGTAAAATGCATGTTTTTCATCAAACGATAAATTTCTGCATCTCTTACGTCTTCCGTTATATCCTCATTGTTTTATGTTTTTAGGTGATGCCTGGTGCAGGTAGCATGGACATGATTGACACATCACCGGGACCTGAGGCCAGGGTGGGAGAGAACACAGATTAACTCTTTCAGTGCCATAGACGAGAATTTTCATCATGTAAAATACTTAGGTTGGTTGCGGGTGATGAGAATTCTCATCAACTACGTTTTTGTTTTTTTTGTCTTTTAAATTGAATGGGTAGATGACACTCATGGCCAGCGCTCCTCTTAATATTAGGCCAATCGTTTTAATGTAGTCACATGTATGCCCAGGCTGTTATTTTGCCATAAAGAACACATTTCCCCTTTTTTTTGTTCACGTTTTATCGGATGTAAGGATTGTTGAGATGTTTCAGATGCTACTAAAAAACATATTAGTGTCAAAGTCTCTGTTGTGCAGAAAACATCTTCTCGAAAAAGGCTCATTTTCTCCTTTTGATCAAAATCACTTGGTGTCACTATTTTCAAACACTGATCACTAAAGAACGGAATAAAGTGAAATCTTTCTTCTTCTATGTAAAGAATGGAATCCAACGTTTCAATTGGCACCACCACTGCCTACGTAGACATACAATACAAAATTCTGTCCGCTTTGAAAGATGCGTCAAAATTCTCGAAATCGGCAGGCACTCTAGGGGTTGCCTTTTCCGATAACGCTTGGCACTGAAAGTGTTAAGCGTGTTTATTACAGTACTTGTGTTGAAGAAAGTGAGAGTAACTGTGTTGGCTGTCAAAAAAACAATAGGAGCGCGAGGAACTGTTTTTCCGTGCGCTGTGCTTATGCCACACTGTGCAAGTGAAAGAAGAGGAAACTGTAGACGGCTTCAAACAGGGCCTTCACCAGGGCAAGTCCACTTCCTTCTACATCTCGTCATCCCCGGATGAGGTGGCGCTTGTGGAGGGCATGAAGAGGTGCCTTTCTGTCATAAATATCACACAACTTTTTATAAAGACTCATATAGTACAAGAATAGGTTTGTTGTCGTGTTTGTGTTGTGCAAAAGGCTTGGCTTCACATACCTGAGACTCAAGGACAGTCACATGGAGATCCTTAACAGAGATGAGAAGATTGAGAGGTCAGTGTTTCTGGAAAACTTTTTTTTTTTTTAAATCTATCAATTCCATCTGTTGTCTTCCTTCTCTCATTGATCTGCATTGCATTGATTTACACTGTCCCTCCCCCAATCAGGTTTGAACTCCTTGACGTTCTGACCTTTGACTCGGTCAGACGAAGGATGAGCGTCATTGTCAGGGCCAGCACTGGTAATATGGATATTCTGTTAGGGTTACTCATCAGACCTACCCGTTATATATTTCTTCTTTGTCTATGTGCCCGTTTGTGAAGGTGAGCTGTACCTTTTCTGCAAAGGAGCAGACTCATCCATTTTCCCAAGGGTTATATCGGGCAAAGTGGATCAAGTCAGAGCTCGGGTGGAGCACAATGCAGTGGTGAGAACACACGTGCATACATATTCCAAGACATCCTGCACCGTGTTTCCCTCTTGTATCAAACAACTGAATCTTTCTCAAGGAGGGTCTGAGGACGCTCTGTGTGGCATATCGGCTTCTTAGCCCAGTGCAGTACCAGGAGGTATGCCAGCTGTTGAGTAGAGCCAAGTTGGCACTACAGGACCGGGACAAACGGCTGGCGGAGGCTTACGACATTATTGAGAAAGACCTCATCCTTTTGGGAGCCACTGCTGTGGAAGACAGGTAGACGACAGCATCCATTTTGAACTCGTCTAACTCACTTGCAAATGTAGTACAGTGGTCAGTCTACACACAAATGCCTCTCCTTACGAAAAATTTAGCTTAGGAAATGCCTCGGCGGAGAAAATATTGTCTCTAGTAACGAGAGAAAATTCAAGACACGAAAGGCGACATTGTTGGCATATGAGACAGTGCTTACGCCAACATGACTGTAATGTCATATATTATCACAACCCGTGTTGTCTACCATATTTTTTATGGTTTCTGATACATCTTTATGCTTTGTTAACATGCCAGCTTGCCCACAAACAAGACAACAGTTTTTTGCATCGATGTTTACTGTGGTCTTCAACTTTACTCATTTCACCCACACTTCCCACCAACAATTTACAAAACGAAAAAACATAACATTTACATTAGCTGCGGCTAACATTGTACAAACACTTTGGGCCTGCGCGCCTGACATTCACGTCGTTAGTACATCGTTAGCACTTATGTAATGACATCACACAGGAAGCACTTCGCATGACCTGTAAGTAAACTTAGATGCTCAAAATAATACAAAAAGTAAATATTATTGCTCCTGTGACTTGTAAATGATTCCATTATCACTGGACATGTAAAACAAAAACATACAATATAAACGTCCAAAAAAGGTCACTCTGCACCCATCACCAACACACCAGCACCATCTCACGGCAAACAAGTGAACAGCATTCATTTTGTCAACTGCTACAATTAATATGATTAATTTAAAGGGTTTACAAGCATTTTGGGGGGCTTGGAACGGATTAGGTTATTTACATGTAAATAGCAGCTCTACTTATGAAAGATTCACCTTACAAAATTACTTCCAGAATGAATTAATTTTGTAAGTAAGTTCCACTCTATATGTAATCTTAGCACTTAGCTTTCTGTGTGGAGTTTCTACGTGCTGTCCAGGGTTGTGTGTTGTCTCTTAACCAATACAGACTGCAAGAAAAAGCGGCAGACACCATTGAGTCTTTACACAAGGCTGGCATGAAGGTGTGGGTGCTGACCGGTGACAAAATGGAGACTGCAGCCGCCACTTGCTACGCCAGCAAGCTTTTCCACCGCAACACGCAGATCCTGGAACTAACCACCAAGCGCACAGAGGAGCAGAGCCTTCACGATGTCCTGTTTGATCTGAGCAGAACTGTCCTCAGGCAGCACGGCGGCATGACCAGGGACATTTCTGGGTGTGTTTTCATGTCTAAAAGATATCACCAGTTTTGTGGAAATTGCAGCTGAAAGTCGCTTAGTTAGTGCATAGAGTGGGATCTTGCATGGTTTTGTGCAGTTTATCAGGTGACTACATGGACTATGGCCTCATCATCGACGGAGCAACCCTTTCAACAGTGATGAAGCCAAGCCAAGAGGACTCCAACACGGGGAACTACAAAGACATTTTTCTAGAAATCTGCCGCAACTGCAGTGCCGTACTCTGCTGTCGAATGGCACCGCTTCAGAAAGCACAGGTGTAAATGAAAGCAACCACTTCTTCTTCTAAGTTTGATGATTTCATGTTTTCAAATAGGAGACCAAGGATTACTGGTTTCCTTTCGTTTGGATCTTTTGACCATCCTAGGTTGTGAAGCTGATCAAGACCTCCAAAGAGCATCCAATCACACTCGCCATCGGCGATGGAGCCAATGATGTCAGCATGATCCTTGAAGCCCATGTTGGGATAGGTTAACACTTTTTTTAAACACTTAACACTTGCACAAGTTTAACCCCTGGATTAAATTTGGGCCCAAATTGGGCTTTTTGATGTTTTTGATGTGTGATATCAAAGGAAAAGCATACAAAAACACACTAGGAGGCTAAAATATTGCATAGAATGTCAAAACATGACAACGTTCAATATGCCACGCTGCCGTCCCTTCTAAACGCTTGCAAATGGGAGGTCGAGAGGTATACCCTACAGGTGTCAAAATTAGCCGGGCTCATTTACTGGTATTCAAAATTGGAAATTATGTTAATTTTGACCATAGTGAGAACCCGATGTTTTATCATGCATTTCCCTCCCGATTTTTGTATTAATCCTTCCAACGGCAACTTTTGAACGGGGCGCTATTAAATTTTTTGTGTTGACGACCCAAAGCAACGGGGTGGCAATCGCAGCCAAATTATGACATTTTGCAAGTCTTTCAAGGATTTTGATTGTTTTAGCCTGGACTCCCATCGTTTAAAAGTTTTCAAAAGACACTCTAACTATGACATAATACATATCCTATTTCAATTTCAGAAATGTATAAATATATAGAATAGTTACTTTTGCTATTATCGCATGTTTACCATTTCGTTACATAAAGGGTGCGTAGTCCCGCCCCTCTCAAAAAATGTATATATGTATGGATAGAGCTGATGCCACTGAACATTTTGTCAATATCAGCCCAAGTTTGGTGATAATAAGGCCAGGCTAGTGAAAAGACCCTGGACACCCAGGGGTTAAGCTTGAGAAGCACTTCAAGGAACAAAACAGCTGGCCTTTTTCTTTCAGGTATCATGGGTAAAGAGGGACGTCAGGCAGCGAGGAACAGTGACTATGCCATCCCGAAATTCAAACACCTCAAGAAAATTCTACTTGTCCATGGACACTATTACTACATACGTATCTCTGAACTTGTACAATACTTCTTTTACAAGGTAAAGTGTAAAGTGTGTGTTGTTTTCTTGCAAAATGCGATAGACCAATTGTGTTTTCGCTTCCCTCCCCCAGAACGTCTGTTTCATCTTTCCGCAATTCCTATACCAGTTCTTCTGTGGTTTCTCACAACAGGTAGAGACTCTCACACAGAAATATGCCACAAATGATCAAATGTAATGTATCATTTTGCCTCTCCTCATCCTCAGCCACTGTATGATACAGCCTACTTGACTCTGTACAACATCAGCTTCACTTCGCTTCCCATTCTGGTCTACAGTCTCATTGAGCAGCACATTAACATGGACATCCTGAAGAAGGACCCATCTCTGTACAGGTTGGAGCATGCTATAATTGACTGACTTCTTTCGGTCCAGAGCAGTCATAAGGGTCTCTGAAAATGATGACATGGGCATTTTTCTGAGTGATTTCAAAGCCTTACTATGGTGCTACCTGTTACACCTCCGAAAAATACTCAGTCAACAAAAGAGTTACTTGTAGGTCCAGAAGTGATTGGGCTAATAAAAAGACAAAAAATATTTTTGCTTCAACTAAACAAAAAATGTGACGTTTAATATGAATATACAATGCATGGACTGTGATGCGTGACTACCGTATTTCTCTGAGTACAAGTTCCCCCCAACCTTTTTGCTTTAATTTAAGTGATTTTTTTTTAAAATAAAAACGCAAGTCTAGGTCTACCCCTGACTTTTAATAGCTGTCCAATTATAACACATGGTGTGTGTAATTGAAATGACGAAATTATGTTACTTTTAGATGCATTTCGTCATTGTTTATCGAACGACATACTGTTGCTGTTATGAAGGAGGAGGGGGCGGAAACAAGACAAGTCCGAGGCAAATTGCACGCACGTAGACGCAAATGCTGAAACCAATGTCGCAGTAATAAAATAATTTGAAGTTTCAATACTTTATATTTTGACACAGTTGAATGTGAATTCATCTAAAAGCCCCCAAAGTCATTATCACTATCCGACACACCAAATAGCTGCTCCCATTTCAATCCCAGACGTCCTTCTCCTTGCTGTTCGTCATTTTGCGCAAACGTCCACGTTACTCTTCCACAGGTAGTCATCTTCGGACCCGTCCGATTTGTTTGAAATGGGAGGTCTTCAGGGATTATTTGCTGATCATAATACTTGGGATGTTCTTTACCCAAGTGATGACTGTTGTGAGATCAGACCGTAACGTAAAAGGTTGCCGCTTACGTCACTACGACGCTGGTCTGCTATTGGTTGCGTAACGGCTCCCTAAGATACTGGTCTACTATTGGTCGGCGACACGGGGTAATGAAGATGCTGGTCTGCTATTGGTTGGCACATTGGGTCACAAAGATGGTTTCCATGATTATTTCAATTTCGAATGAATGTCATTCAAACACAGATACGTGGAAAAAATTGGTCTGTTTTGAGTCATTTGGTCAGAAGTCAACCTCCCTTATATGGGGGTTTAAAATGAGGGTGAAAAAACTCTGCTTGTACTCGGAGAAATAAAAAACTATTTCACTGTTTTATCTGAAGTCCATAATGTTCAAACATTGAGGAATGCTATTGTATTTTCCAACCGTTTCTGTCAGAACTTTGATAGACTGCGCTAGACCAGTGGTTCTCAAAGTGGGGTCCGCGGACCCCCGAAGTCTGTGGCCTGGCTGCAAGGGGTCCGTGAAAAAAATGTGGGCGTTCTGGAACTGCTTTAGTTTATCTTTTAACAGTGACAGATTTGTCCCTTGTCCGGCTTAGTCTTTGTTTACTGGCGTCCCCTCGGGCCTCTGTTGGTAGTGCATTGATTGGGCACTGTCTGTCTACCCAGATAGAAACCATTTTAACATATAGGAAGGACAGAACATTGAATTATTAATCAAAAATGTATACTACATTTGTGTTCATTTTATTTTATATTAAATTGTGAAGATATTCACGACTCTTCAATAAAGCCATCAATTCAACCAGTTCAATATAGTTTTAAAAATGTAATCATTTTGAAATTTGTCAATGTGTTTTTGTTTCTTTTTTTCTACAATTGCTTGCTAACAATGAAGCCAGCAAAGCTAAAGAGGCATTTTATTTTATAATGCTGTTTTTGACTAAATAATTGGCAGCAAACTTTTTGGAAGAAATTGTCCCGGTTTGTTAAAAGGAGGTGTGCAATGTTTATTTTCGAAACTTCAAAACAGTAGCGCTCAAAAGTAACAAATATGATTGTTGTCAAATTGGTGGTGAATTGTCTGTTGGTGAATAAAAAAGGCCACTCATGATTGGCTTTAATGATTGTTTTGTTTGCAATGGGGGTCCTTGGAAAATTTGCTTTCTGAGAGGGGACCCTGACTCCAAAATGTTTGAGAACCCCTGTGCTAGACAATATTCCAAAAATATGGCTAGAAAAATGTATGTAGCTGCTAATTCAAAAGTAACTCTACAGGTATTGATTTATATATGTGCTATTGCTCAACATCATAATTTCCTTACCTCCACAGAGACATTGCCAAGAACTCATTATTGCGGTGGCCCAGCTTCATATACTGGACTGTCTTAGGTGTATATGATGCCATTGTGATGTTTTTTGGAGCTTACTTCCTGTTCGACAACACCACCTTTACAAGCAACGGACAGGTAGCCCCAATATGTCCACAACAATCCTCTGCCTAAGTCTATTATAAGTCTAAGTTGAGGTTGCCAAAACAATTTAAAATATTTGAAGACAAATAGGCTCAGGTAAGAAAATAAGAGCAATAATACTACAAAGTCATAAAACAAACCACAAACCGTTGTGAATGTATTGTCTAACTACTGTCGTTTAAGATTATTTTATTAAGGCACAATGTCCAGGTGCAAATCTACTGTTGTGCATGGTCGGTGTTAGATATCAGAGAGCATTTTAGACTGCCTACTCAAATGTCACCATCATCAGTCTGCCTTCTTTCATTCTTGGCCGGTGTTCCTGTTCTAAGACTTTGTCAGCTTCTTGGTTGTTTTTCTTTGCACGTGTTTATTTTTCCTGTAGTTAGCAAACTGCCGTTAAGGTTTTTATGATTTTCATTTTTTTGCCTTTGTTTTCTTCTTCTCTTACCTTTTGTGTTGCCTTTTCTATATGCTTCTCTTTTCCTTCTCCCAGCTAATGACAACCAACACTCAGATGGTAAGCAGGCAAACGTCTTACTGTCACCCATTCAAGATTCCCATTTCGACCCGTCACACTGCCTCATACATAACCCACTCACGTTTCAATAATATCCCTCTTGATGCTTGCTGTCGACACCAGCTGTAGGCTAGTAGCATATTCACCATGTAAGCTTATGCCCTTGTGCAATTTCAGAAAAAAGCGTACCATAGGGCAGGGGTCCCCAACAAGGGGGGAGTGTACATAAAATATGAGCTCACCTCGCTGGAGCTTGCTGGAGTCTCAATTACTTTTGGGGATGCCGCCTCAAAATGTACACAAATTACATTGACTAAATTAACCATAGAACTGAATTACAAATGCAATTCCTTTCAATACAACATGTTAATTAGTTTCAAATGAGTACTGCACTATTTTCCGCACTATAAGGCGCACCCAAAAGCCTTAATTTTTTTAAAAAGCTGATGGTGCGCCTTATATATGGATCAATATTGAGATTGGGATTTGTAGATGGGGAATGAACTGATAAAGTAAGCTTTACCTGTTTCTTTTGTGTGTTTACAGTTGAACAAGTTTGGTCATATTGGCATTGAGTTATTATGCTATTGAGAGTTTAGAGTTATTATTGTTATTACTTTGATTATTACTATATTGTGATTGAAAAAGTTTTCAAATGTCATTATTTGAGGGTGCGCCTTATAATCCGGTGCGCATTATATATGGGAAAGGTTTTAAACTATGTCATTAATTGAGGATGCGCCTTACAACCCGGTGCGCCTTAAAGTGCGGAAAATACGGTACTTGTCAATGCAAAACCTTTGCACATGCTAACATATGGCGTTATATTTGTGCCACAATTACGCATGCGCGGAAAAAAAAAATTGAGCGTTGAAAATCAAACTGAGCGAGCGAAAGCAGATTTTGAGCGCAGAAAAAAAGTTCTTGAAAAGAAGTTTCTCGCTCAAAATTCCTTTTTGCTCGCTCGCAATAGCATTCTCGCGCTCAACATCTCGCTCTCGTTCGCGATACTCCTCCCTCCCTCGCTCAACATCGCGTTTGCTCAACATCGAGCTCTCGCGCGCTCGAGTCGTCCTCTGCGCTCGCTCAGTTCTGCTCACGCGTTACGTTTGTGCCACAAAACCAGCCAATCAGAGCTTGTAAAAGCACATTGATTGACAGCTTGATATCCAATGAGATTGCTTGTTGTGTTCACCCGGAAGGAGCAAACGAGAGTGCGTCACATCGACGTGGGCGGGAGGGGTGGGCTTATATTATTAAAGTACAAAAACTAACAAGGTATTTCTGTCAAATGATACAATACAGTAATAATAATAATATTAAAAGTAATTCACCTGCCCAAGTCCGTGTTGACGCACTCTCTTTTGCCCTTTTTGGGTGAACACAGGGCAAACGAGAGTGCGTCAATGGATAGCGTACAAGCAATCTCATTGGATACTAAGCTGTGTCAATCAAAATGCTTTTACAAGCTCTGATTGGCTTGCACTTATATAGCGCTTTTTTTAACCTTAGGTACTCAAGGCGCTTTACATTGACGATTCATTTACCTACTGATGCCACTGCATCAGGAGCAACTGGGGGTTCAGTGTTTTGCTCAACGACAGTTTGCCACGGTTACTACAATGGTGGAAAGATAAATCCCACAGCATCTCGGTTCGGACACAACCATTTTATCGATGAACCATGCCGCCCCATTTGGTAGACAAATACAATAGCTACCCATGGGTAAGGTTCACTTACAAGGATTAGGATATCTCAACTCTTTAAGATGAAAAAAATGAGCCATTTAACAATTTTGATCGTGTGCGGGGTGCTCCAATAGTCTCAATCCAGTTCCCCAAACACGAACAATAATGGATAAGTACTGTTCAGTGATGAGCCATTGAACCTTTAAAGGTAAACACTTAGCACTTTTTGTATGTGTGTCAACGATAGAAGAGCACAGGCATAAGATTATGCATTTAGTTGTGCCTATGTGAAGATGGCGTTTGTCTGGACCATTCTTGCGAGAAAGAATTAATGAGTGGAGAAGCTGTTCTCTAAGTACAGCAGGAGGACTTTTTTGTTGTTGTTGTTGCCATATAGAGAAGTGTTTGAAAGGTTTTTTGGCACTTGGCGCCTTTTGACTTTGTTGTATTCTATTTACTGATGTCCATGTGCGAATATGACCTTGGCAAGAGAATTGTAATGGATTCAACTTCAAAAAGAATGTGTTTTTGCAGAATGAAGGAATAATATGGACAAAAATGCAGGGCCCGGGCTTAGTACCATACTTTTCAGACTATAAACTGCAACTTTTTCTCAGGATTCTAGCCCTGCGGCTTATCTGTAAGTTTTCTTTGTTAGCTTTTTTGTTTTTTCCAGCCACTGGGAGACATTGTACAGGAAAAACAAATGTGTCTATTGATTCAATGCAAACAACGATGAAATAGAACTGAAAAGACTCAAATCGATGGCTGTGCTCAAAAAGAATTTAATAAAGTATTAAAAATATTTTTAAAATTTTATGAATTGAATAAAATCTTGTATAAAACTGTGACGTGTGTGTGTGTGTATATATATATATATATATATATATATATATATATATATATATATATATATATATATATATATATATATATATATATATATATATATATAATTAAGGTCACTAGATGTCACTGTTTCTTTATTTTGGTTAATGAATTGCCATAGTTTAATTATAATTTATTACTTTCGATTATTGTTACGGTGCTTTATAGTAAGTACCGGGCATCGAAGATCAAAACGCAGGGGTCGTTTATCCGATTATTATTTCGAATAAGAACACAGAACATACTAACTAACATTGACGTACATTACCCTAAAATCCTAGCGAGATGACTTTAAATCTCATCTCATCTCGTCTTTTTTTTTTTTTTTTTTTTACCTCTCGATGACCCTAAATTCTCAGTGAGATGACTTTTAAGATCATCTTCGTAAACTACAATAGTGAGTAACTACAATAGTGATTTTATGTCTGGTCACCACAACAAGCCATCCGTGGTGCAACAAACTTTTGTTTTCTTTAAATATGTTGGTGCTGAACATGCAAACTAAACGTCTGTTGAAGATAGAATGTTGCTGTAAAGCAGGCAATTTAAAAAGGCTTTACATAAAAAAAACAACAAAAATAACATGTACCACTTTTCTATGTAAATATCTGATGCCACGACCTGCGGTTTACAATCCAGTGCGTTTTTTCCATGACAAAAAAAAAAGTATTTTTGCTCAATTTTTGCTTTTGCGGCTTATATTCAGGTGCGGTTTGTAGTCCGAAAAATACGGTACTTTTGTTGTCGCTGATTTAATTACCCGACATTACATCAACATGACAATTGCATAATCCAAGTATCGATCTTAACAACACCTGTTGTCCCTCCCTCCGTTTCATGTTGCTGTTCACCATCTGTTTGATTGATTGACTCATGTTGATTTTGTGCACACATTATTGACATGTTCAATGATTTTTGCTTGTATGTATGTTTTACTTTAAAATAATCATTGTGTCGAATGTAAAAAATATCTTAAATGGGCAGTTTACAGGAACAACTGGGATTTTTTTCTACAGATGTTTGGAAACTGGACCTTTGGGACGCTGGTCTTTACTGTGCTGGTCTTCATAGTTACATTCAAGGTACATCATACACATGCAAAATAAGAGCGCGCACGTGCTCACTGCCATGTCTGTTCTGCCGCCAGTTGGCCCTCGATACACATTACTGGACCTGGATTAACCATTTTGTGATTTGGGGCTCGCTTATCTTTTTCGTGGTGTTCTCTCTGCTGTGGGGAGGTATCATCTGGTAAGCTTTGTACATGTTGTTTCTCTCTTTAATGTTGATCTCTTCTCTCTGATAAACAACCTTTCCGTATATGTCTTGTCTCCCACAGGCCCTTCCTCAACTACCAAAGAATGTACTATGTATTCATGCAGATGTTGTCCAGTGGTCCTGCCTGGCTTAGTATAGTACTGCTGATTACAGCTAGTCTTCTACCAGATGTACTGAAAAAGGTCATTTGGAGGTCGCTGTGGCCTACTACAACTGAACGTATACAGGTAAGGTCTTGGTCGTTGCGTGCGTCGTTACCGGGTAACAAACGCCTTTTGCCCTACTTACCGGATTTACTTCCAGCATTAATTGTGACAATTATAGTTTGGTAAGACTGTGACTGTCAAGTCTAACTGATGACTGTGGGTCAGCAGATGTATGCAGGATTGGGTTATGTTCCTGCTCTTGTGGATGTAAGTCGGTCAGCCTCTCTGTGTGCATGTCAATGCTCATTCACTCCATGTCAAACCAGTAAATGTAGTTTTGTAGAGTTCGTGTTTGCCTTGAGGTGCGACTGGAATCTGAAGCTTTAAATTGTTTCCCTAATATCATTCCAATCCTGTCAGCTGAAGTGCATTCATTGGCCAGTTCAAAATGTTGTTTGACTCACTATGGCAATGAGCTTCTTCCATATGATCTGTGATCTAAACCTTCTCCTCTCCCTTTACTTGTAGAGAGCTAATAATCATCCTGATTGTTTGAAGTTTTCTCTCCCTCTTAACTTCAGTTGGAATAAATATCACTTAAATTGTGTATACAGTGATGCCTCGCTACTTCGCACACCCTCTGTGCATCACGGATGCGCAGGTTCCCTGAATGCCAGACAGACGAGTTAACTGTGAGCGCACATGACATGGGCACTCCTCGGACACCGAACTACTGCAGTACACATATTTACTTAAACCTTAAACCTTATACAATTACCGTAGTGTTATTCCTTCTCGTTTCCATATGTTGGTTGTACGTAGTCTGGATAGTGGCGAGCCGCAGTTAGTAGGCACTCGGACGTTTAACTGCGTTCGAGCAAGTAGATGACCAAACATGATTAAAAAGCAGAGTTTACACTTGAAATTCCAATTAATTACAAAAGGTAAGAGGATCCAAAAGCTATCCTCCCTCCTCCTCTTTTCCGGCCACTCGTGTGGGATTGACTCAGAGAACTTACCCCGCAATGACCAAACGTGACTGGCCAGTCAATCTTTCAATCGGCCCAAGGGGCACTCCTACAAGATGCATGATTGACTCCCGGTGCGGCAATCGACCACTGAGGGGAGAAGTTGTAACCCACTCCCGCTCAGAAGTTGAAATCCACTCCTCATTGGTGCCCGTGTCTTGTAGTACAGTACTTTGCGGTTTTTCAGTTATCGCGGTGGGGTTTCGGTCCCCATTAACCGCAAAAACGAGGGATTACTGTATCTTCTTACAGATGTGATTGAGCTGTAATGTTCTAGCTTTCCTTACTTTTCCTCACAATCCTCTGACTTCCTGGTTCCTCTTTACACCACCTGCGATTCTGCTCCCCTGGCAGATGAAGCGCCGGTGCCTTGCCTCTCAGCCTTCCACCATCTTTATGCTGTCTCAGACCTCCAGCAGAATCAGTTTCTAGCCCTCCCCTAAGGTGACCCGTCCACTGCATTTCCTTTCAGCCTGCCTCCACTTCCTTTTTCCTACCACGTTCCTTTTTGTGCTCATTTGCATGAAGCTGGTCACATCCGGATTCAGTGATGAAAAGAAAAAAAAAAAATGTTTGTCTTTGTGTGTTTGTGTCTGGTGTGTGTTGGCGTATGCAGCATGCGACAGATAATAGAGCTTATGAGGAGGCCGAAGCCTGCCTGAGTTCTGACCTCTTGCTTGGTGGTCTAGCTGTGACACAGGCCTAGAGGGCCTCAGCATGGTAAAGCTCAATTTGCCCGTGTGTGTGTGTTTGCATATGTGTCCTGATCTAATAACGAAGTTGTAATGAAGTTTGTTTGGGTTTAACTGTCAGGTGGTTTTGCATATGTGTGGGCTGCTTTGGTGGTTTGATCATTTTGAATCTGTGGGGCCCTCTGGTGGCTGAGTGCATCGTCTTTCTTGAAGCGTCCATGGGGCGGATAACTTTTTTTTTTTTTTTTTTTTTTGCATGGGGTTTGTTTTTTAAACTGGAAGCTATCAAAGTGGACACAACATCCCAGTTGATCTATCACAGTAGAAACTGCAAATACATGCTTTCAGTTGAAAGCTTGCATCAAACTCTAAAGGAATCTATTCATGAATCAACTGGGATGTTAGTGTAGCTCATCTGCAACTTTTCATAATAATATTTTTTCTCTCCCTTCTGCTAATCACATAGAATGCTGATAAACTATACAAGGGTCAGCTTTCGGAGTTCACCCCCCTGTCATCTATCCATGGTGTCCCCATGACTGGCAGCCGCCGTCCAAGTTCTGGCAACCGCAGGAACACGCCTAACCCTACAAGGTCTGAACATTTTACCAAGAAAGCCATGTTGACACGCTGGCAAAGGCCGCCAGACTATTGCACCTTCACACCCCTGCTGGGGTTCACTGATGTCAAGCGCACCACAACCTTTACCTTCAGTGGGGGTGGCCCAGAGACCTCAGTCTAACTTATTGACCTGAAGTCGATTTTTTTTTTTTTTTTTTTTTATCAGAATTACTTGAATTCTTTTCAGATGGATCCGCAACCTTTAAATTCGAGCTTTGCTAAGCTATCGATGTCGCTACGCAGGAGTAACAGAAGCTGTTGCCAATAGTGGGTATGCATATCCTAACTGCAAGTAATTGAAAGTGACCTTCATGGCAGCAGCCAAGCATGACGCAAAGCATTGTGGGGTGGTGATGAAGAGGACTACATTCCGATAAGGGCTTGGTGTCACGGCTTTGAAGATCAACATTGCCACTGGAATCCTGTGTACTGACCCTTTCATCATGAAGTGCACTTGCATTTTTGAGATGTGTTTTATCTATATATATATATATATATATATATATATATATAATATATGTGTATATATATAATATATGTGTATATATATGTATGTGTATATGTATACTGTATGTGCAGATTAAAATTGTGATGACGATGATTATGACTATGACCATGGGAGCACCTCTATGAATTGAGCAAACATCGCCTTCTTCCTTCCATCCTTCTTTCTCACTGTCCATGTGCTCTGTGTCTGTGTCTTCTATAGAACTAACTGGTCCTGCCTGCATGCAAACACATTGCCCCGAAATGCTTCATAGGACACACTGCAACAGTGTAAGAAAGGTTGCTCAAGAGGGCTGAAGCCTACCTGTTTACGTCCAACATTCAGAGGCTTCTGGGTTTGCCTAGTTTAGCTAGCATCTAGCACATAGCCATTACAGTATATATTGTGTTTTGCCTGCGTAGAGTACACATTATATTAGCATGTATGCTACTAGCACTCGATGGAGTAAGATCGCTGTCAAAAAGACGTATGCGCGTTTCACCATTCGTATGAGAGTCGTACTCATACGAATAGTGAAATACTCATACGTTTTTTTGACAGCAATCTTACTTCATAGCACTCTACCTGTCGCCTTTACTTGTGGCCCTTTTTCTAAGGAATCTTCTGCTAACAATAGCAGTGGGGTGAATGTGTGCTAGCTGTCTGGTCGCCTTGGCTGTTGTGTAGAGCATACTGCATCTTTCACATTTATCATAGGTGTAGGGTGACAATGTGGCGGCTACAGCTAGTTTGCTCTTCTGTTAAATCAGTCTTATATTGTATGCCTGTGATGGTGATACCTTGATCCCATAAGAGTAGTTTTTATACAGTTTAACGTAAATCCTGTGGATAAAATATCAGTTTAGTCAATGTGATTTTCAACTGCCTCCTCCCCTTTCTTCTTTTTCTCTTTTGCCTTCCCACTCTGGTCCAGTTCTTTACTTTATGGAAACAACGCTGCTGATGTGGTCCAGCCCATGTGACCACCAGCTTCACTTTGTTTGATCCTCCTCCTCACATGTCACTGCCGCTCCTTCACGTGAATAGAAAGGAGTAGAAGAAATGTTACTCCCGACTTGATGTCTCTCAACCAAAGCCTTGTCGCTGCTTCGGATATTTGTAGCTGCTTCCTGTAATGTAGGTGCCTTGTGTAGCTGATATCTCTGCAATGCAGAGTATGTGTGTGTGTGTGTGTGTGTGTGTGTGTGTGTGTGTCTATATGTGGGTCCATCACTGGGCAGGTGAATGTAAACACAGCTCCCTCCGAACAGCACTGGAAACCAATCAAAGAACAAACTGCACAAACATTTGACCACTTTGGTATCTTTTCTTTATTTGTATGTATTTTTTTAATGTTTATATGCTGCAAATGCAAGAAGATTTATTTAACCCCTGGGTGTCTGGGGATTTTTTACTAGCCTGGCCTTATTATCACCCAACTTGGGCTGACCTTGATTGGATCATAACACATATATATATATATATATATATATATATATATATATATATATATATATATATATATATACACCCCTTTACGTGCTAAAAATGATGTGATGTGAAGACTTATGCATTATGGGAGTCCAGGCTAAGCCAATCATTTAAAGGCTTGCAAATGTCATAAGTTGGCCCCTAGCACCAACCGGTGGTTTTGGGGTGTCAACACAAAAATTTCTATTGTGGCCGGTGAGTTGAGTGAGTTGTTGTTGAAAGGATTAATACAAAAATCGGGGAAAATGGCATGATAAAACATTGGGTTTTCAATATGTCCAAAATTGACAATATTTCCAATTTTGAATGGCAGTAAACGACAGAACAGTAAATTTTACACTTATAGGGTATATGTCTCCACCTCCCGTTTGAAAAGCATTTAGAAGGGACGTCAGCGTGGCATATTGAAAGTCGTTGTTTTGACAATCTATGCAATATCTTAGCTTCCTAGTGTGTTTTTTTTTTTTTTTTGTATGCTTTTCCTTCGATATCACACATCAAAAAGCCCGAGTTGGGTCGAATTTTCCCCCAGGGGTTAAATGCAATCAATCAATTTTACAAACTGTGACTTTATTTTGAACTGATTACCTGCATTTCTTAAATGCGTCACTTTTTGGACTTGTGTTGCAGTTGGTTTATGACAGACAGTGCATCTACATTTGTATCTCATTTTCTCATGTACCTCTAGGTCAGGTGTATCAAACTCATTTTTATCATGGGCCACATTGTAGTTACAGTTTCTGTCAGATGGCCGGAATGACTGTGAGGTGAAACAAATTTTTGAAGTTCCTCACACACTTAAGTAGTTTGAAAATCAGAGGCCCGTAATAACAGTTCAAAGAAAAGACGGGAACAAAATGTCATTATTGTTCCCCGCCAAATTTTTAAAAGTTGAAGACAACTTGCTAAATTGGCATTTCAGACAGAAATGTATAGACAAATCAGCATTTTTGCGGGCCACATAAAAGGATGTGGTGGGCCTGATGTGGCCCCCTGGCCTTGAGTTTGACACCTGTGCTCTGGGTACTTAAAGCTATCTTACTTTCTGGCAGTGTTGATTTGACACATAAAGTGGATTAGGATGGACAAAACACTTGACCATGCATGTTTAAAAGATTAAAAAGGATGCCTTTGGTGTTTTGTGGAAATGTGTCTTGGTCAGGTGAATTGCCCTTTGCTTTAAATGCTTCCAAAGATATTAATGTGTATTTAGGGCCAGCAGGGCACCGATTGCACTTGTCCCTGCCAAAGCCATCTAAACTGACAGCTTTCAAGTAGAATGTTCAATTTCACACGTTATTTTCTATCTATATCTATTGTAATGTCCTGTGTTGCTCAGTAAATAAGTGTTGACTCAAATACCCAACACAGTTAATAAGTTAATAAATGTTATGTTTATTTGTGTACAAATTTGCAGCCTTTTGTATGCTGTTTAGACAGTCGTATCAAGATTAAATTGTGGGTGCTTGCCAACCCTGTATGTAGCCATAGAATGAAACAGTACATTAACTTAAATAAAAACACAGTGGGCCCATTAAAGATGAGTGTCAATTTTTTCTTTCGAGGCAACATCGATCATGCTGCCCACCCCCAAACAGAAATAAATAAATTCAGTTAAATTGCCTTCATAATTCTACTATGCAAATGTATTTGCATTTATTCTTTATGTTGGTAATAAATTAAGCATTATTTTTATGGGGAGGGACACATAAATAAATAGTATAAGTCAAGTGCAAATTTTGCAATAGGTTCTGGTGGATGACAGCAGACTGTTGTTTTGCAAAAAAACAAATGTATCGAGTAATCTGTCCGCATTTTAATTATTGCTTTTCCAGTTTTTTTTGTTGTTTTTTTTTTACATGCTATAATGTCTGATAATCACGTTATGCTTTCCCATCATTTGTAAAAACAAACAAAGCTCTGGATCTCCCTCTATTACTATATTTTGAACTTACCAAGAGCCTTCCAGTCCTGCAGTTCCAGTATCTTGCAGGTTTTCAATGTTTCTCTCTCAAACACACCTGATTCAAATGGTTAGCATCATTTTCAAGTTCCTGCACTGCCTGCAGAGTTTGCTGATAATCTGAGGAGCAATGCATTACAAATGTAATGTAATTACTCTTTTCCCCAAATTCGCCAAAAACACTGCGGTATCGGTACGAGAAAAGTCCGGGGCAAAATGTTTACTTGCTGGTGTTAGTAGCTACTACAGCAGTGATGAGTGCTGCAGCAGACAACAGGCGCAATATGGACAAAACATACACAAGATGGACATACGGCCATTACGTTTACTTCGTCAGAGGTAAAGAAAAGAAGAATATAAAGGTTTGATGTACTTTATGCGCAACATCTAAAGAGCCGTCCACTTCGCCACAAAGCCAGTAATTTGACAAACCATTTCGAGCGGTGCCATATTACTGTGAAGTTAGTGAAAAGAAAACATGCGGAGAATTGTGAATGGGCATAAATTAAAGAAGGCAAAATGGTCGTTCTCGCGCTCAGGGATGCCACTTCCACCACGAAAAGTTAGGAGAATCTTGGCAAAGCATGTCATGCGTAGAAGACATGCTGCTGCTTTCCACAGTGGATTCGCCAGCACTTTGAAATGAGTAATAATGACAAGGTAAGCTTACACGAAATTTTCACTGTACAGTTGCTTTAGTCAATAAATAGTCGTGGTCAATCTGTATCAAGTTGAAGCATACAAAAACTCAAACAGTATGTAAAGAACAATAACAATGATGTAGGCTACCTGCTAACGGTAACCCCACCGAAACCATCTATTTTTCAAAAGTCTGTCCCTCACCTAGCCGAATGAACTTCAATTTGAATATTAACATTGAAATTGTGGAATGTACTAAATGTTTCTGACTAAATTCATGTTTGGGGGTAAACTTAGGTTTTGGGTAAAGCAGTGCTTCTCAAATATAATTTGCCAAGCACCACCACCACCACCACTTGCCATGCCGACCATAACTAAGACTATTATCCTTAAAAATTCAATATGGATACCTAAAACGGTATTCTTTTTCAACATTGACACAAGGAAAAAAACAATATAAAACATTTTCAACAACTCTTACTTTTTCTTACCGCATATATACGGGTTAAATGTTCGTCTAAGCAGAAAAAAAACCCAAGTGCATCAAAGTGCCTGAAAAAAAAAGATGGCAATCCGTATTTTATTACTATTACACTACATGGCAAACACAACAAACACAAATCCTTTTACCCGCAATAAGTTATACATAATTAATTCCAGTTTTGAAGTAACTTTCCCAACACTTTGGATGGAGAAAAGTCGAAAACATGCAGGATACCGACTAATATGAATACGAGTTGGACATTCTGTGCGCCAATATGTAATTGTCGTTGTTGGTCTTTTTTGTTGTAATTCACCGGTTCTCCACTGGGGCGCAGCACAGTAGTGCTTTTTAACTCACAATTTTTACTCAGTTTCTCTTCTATCTATCTATCGATCGATCTATCTAAAGATTTCAAGTTTAGCACGTTATGGGGGTACCTTTTATTACTAAACGTTTGCGCTTTTCTTCCACCTTTCAAAAGAAATGAACACACGTTAACTTGAGCACTCTAGGAAGGCAGCTGTAGGTGGTTGCCAAGAAAAAAATTACAAAATCGAGGAAGTTGTGTGGTATATTAGTTCACCAAACACATTCAGATTTGATGGTTATATCAAGACACAAAATTAGAAAAATAAGTAAATAAAAACAAACTTTCACAAAATTTGAATATTTCATCTATCCATCATCTATCTCGCAGTCATTTGTTTTCGACTCTTTTCGTCTAATTGACAGCGTCGATGAAGCAGTTCCAGTGTTGTTCTATTGTACCTCCCACGGTGATGACGTTTATATTAAACTCAGTTTTTTCTCCAATTCTTTATTACTGAAACAAAACAAGTTAATACAGTGCAAAAAACAAAACAAAAAAAAAACCATAACGCCAGGCGGATAATATACAATCAAAATCAGTGCAACCTAATACGAAACAAATATAGTAAAAAGAGCACATAAATCGCAGGCTTTAATGGCTTTTAAAAAATTAGAACATTTTATAGTTGTAAAGTATTGCTTGACTAAGACAGAGAAGTTCAGTTTTTGATTGGTTTATTTGCATTTGTGGAAATGCCATTTAGTTAAAAGGTATAATGAGATTGATGATGTAAACTTGTTTGACACCCCTGCATTAGATTCTACAACACAAATTTCAAATTCAAGGCTCGGGGGCCAGATCCAGGCCCACCACATCTTTTATTGTGGCCCGCAAATGATTGATTTGACTTTTTTTCAGACAACTTGGCCGCACATCGAGAAGCCATTCACGACTTTCTGTTGGGAGACAAGAAGGACAGCAGCGCTGCTGCCGTTGGAGCCTCAGAACAACCAGAACTATCTGAGGGACCCAAAACCCCTTAGAGGGGGATCAAACTCCCAAATGTTTTAGTTTTATTATTATTATTTAAAAAAAAAAAAAAAAAAAAATTTTTGTTCCTGATCTGTCTTTTGAGCAGTTTTTACTGGCCTCCGTTTCCAAAACTAGCTAAGTGTGTGACAAACACTTCAGATTTATTCCAGCCCTCTGACAGAAACTACAACTGCAGGGTGGCCCACGATAAAAATGGGTTTGACACCCCTGGGTTAGATCAATTGGTAAAGTGGGTAACAATGATGAACTGTTTATTTTTAAAGTGTTATTTAAAAATCTAAATAAAGTTCAGGGCACCTTTATCATAGGAGTTCATTGTTACTGATTTTTTATTGTAGTGGTTTTTGTTTCACCATATAAAGTTAAATAACATTTGGTCAATATCTTTAGAGACGTTTTTATTAACATCAAGAGAAAGAGAAGCATCTGTAAAACGGGATATTCTTTCACCTTTCCCTTTCAATAACAAATTTCTTTGTAGCCATTGCTCTCATTTTTTCTTGGTTTCATTAACATTAGGTCAAAGTTCAGATTGCACCTGGCTCGCTTTTTCGTTTTGAGACTTATTTTTTTTCTTTTCGGAGGGTGTCCATGGATGTCGACGGTTTCCTGCACAGGTGATTGATTTAAAAGATTTCAGATTTAAAAGCAAACCCTCTGAGGGTGCTTTGCATTAGTTAGCTGTAAAGATCAGGACACAGGGCACCTACGTTGTTGAACTTTGTCATTCTAATTTTGTGAAATAATGTTTGTGTGTTTGCGTGGTTTTGTGTGTGTTTTTGCCAAAATGATCAAAATTGAAACTAAAAAAAGGCTTGAAGTATTTCCCTCCGTGTGCTGAATGAATAGAACATTTGTAATTTCAAATAACTACAGGCACAAAGGCAGGTTAAGAACACATAATATTCACTGCCAGGCTTGGAAAAACAAACAAACAAACAAACTTTTAATGACCTATTGTTTGTGACAGTTTTCCTTGAATTGTCTGTGCCTCAGTTAGCTTTTCTTTCATAGCCCTCATCATCATGGCCCTGCTTAGACAGCAACAAGTTGAAGATTCTTTGGCAAGTCTACCTTTTCGGGTTAATTTTCAACAAGGAGAAAATGACTTATACATTGCTTGCCAGGGTCCTCAGCCTTGGCAGCTCCTCTCAAACAAAGGAAATTGTGCAGAAACATGTTTTCCCCTCTCCATCTGTTCAACAACGTTGTCATGTCTTCTGCATGCATCACTGTCTTGCCACACAATAGCCTTAGATGCCATAGTAGACGATCTGTGTCTGAAGGACGTCTTGAGCTGAGAGCTGAGGGTTCTGTCCAGTTGGACAATATCTCCAATGCGAACAATTTATTCCAAGCCTGCAGCAGCCACACAAATCTGACACACAAAACTGCAAATGTTTTCAATGTCGTCCTACGAGAACATTAACTCATTCAGTGCCAAGCGCGATCTGAAAAGGCAAACCCAAGAGTGCCAGCCGATTTCGAGCATTTTGACGCATCTTTCAAGGCCCACAAAACAATGTATTGTCGGACTATGTAGAAATTGGCAGTACTATATGAAAGATTGGATTCCGTTCTTTACCTAAAAAATGAAAGTGAGAGTCTACCATATTATGTTATTTAGTAATCGCTGTTTGAAAATAGTAGACAAAAGAATAAAATGAGCAAAGCCTTGGTTTTGACAATACACACACACACACACACATATATTTACGAGCATCTGAAACACCTCAACAGTCCTTCCCTTCCATAAAACATGAACAAAAACAGTGAAAATGTGTTTTTGATGGCAAAATAACTGTTTGTGTATGAATATACTGTATTAAGGGGAGCACAGGCCACTGATGTCATCTATCAATTCATTCAAAAAAAAAAAAAATCTTGTCAATGGCACACAACCGAAGTAATTTACATGTTGAAAATTCTCGTCAATGGTACTGAAAGGAATTCTGTAAATGTTGTTGACACTCATCTTGGTCAATTGCAGTGCTCCTCAAATAGTGGGGCGGCCCCCCCTGGAGGGGTGCGAGGCGATGCCATTGGGAGCGTGGATGACCCCAGGGAAAAAGCTTTGCTTTTGTCATGTGAGGTTTAAATGCAATCAAATGAAAATGTCCCTTTTTTTTTTTAAGTTTTGGGCACTTTGCTGCACTTAGTTATTTTTTGTCTGTGCAAACATTTCTCTTTCCTGGGGGGGCTTGGCAAAATATAATTGAGAAGCACTGGCCTATGGCAATACATACAAAGTTTTAGTCTTGATAACCATATTAATGTGAGATTTAAGAGGCCCTGTACCTCCCAAATAACATAGGTCTTATATTTTACCAGATATACAAGAAATTGAGAAATCAGGAAAGTATCGTATTTCTCAGAGTACAAGTCGACCTCACTTCTGTCAACAACCTCTCCCCCTCTTTTTAACGGTCATTTGGGTGAATTATACAAAAACGTGAATATGTCTACCCCTGACTTTAGTGGTTAAATAGATCGGTGGTCCCCAACCCCCGGTCCGCGGACCGGTACCGGGCCGCGTGGGCTGCACACGAAATAATGTTTTGGAGATGATTTAGTTTAATGGTGCGCGTGCACCGAACGCGAACGAGGCGAACAAGCAGAGCGTTTTGTATTGTAGTCAATGGAGTTGGCGTGACTGGGCACGAATGCACGTCGGGCGACGCGATGGACGCAAATGGAGCGACGCAAATGGCCGCGCGCGGTCACGAGAAGCGCCTTTCGAGTGAAGTTATTTTTGATTTACCTTTTAAGCGTTTCGAGTCGCCACAACCAATCAACTTCGAGAACATTCAACGGCTCACGCAGGGGGGAGGAATGAATCATGGCGGCCGCTTTGCGGTCACCGGGAGCGATCCAACACGGCCAGCTGAGCTTTCAATACGAAACAGAGCCACGCAAGAGCCCTCACCTGGCTTGTCGAAAAGCGGAAGCGAGAACTTGAGACAACTGGTATGTTTGCTTCACTTAACAGCTGTTGAACCGTAGTTACTGTGCTAAGCTAACAATAGCGCAGCAATGTCAGCACAATATTTAGCACAGTCTCGGCCACTTGATTGCGACATTGAAACAAGACCGCGAGGCAATCTACGCATGCGCATCGAAATACTCAAATCAACATTTTTTTGTATAGCCCTGAATCACCGAAGTCTCAAAGAGCCTCACTGGTGAAAAGAAGTCAAATCAAGACTTATTTTGCAAAAAGAAACCATATAGAGACTTCTTTCCATTGTTGCGGAGAGAGAGAGAGAGTGGCTGATCACGCGAGAGAGAAGGAGAATGTGAAGAAGAGACGACGCATGCGAAGGGAGAGTTCTGTGTCTGAAAAAAACCGCGTTAACGTATAAAAACATCTGTGGAAGTGCTGCGCAGCTCTCTGCTGTATTTACTAAAACAAAAGTGACGGTTGAGACCGGCGCTGCCTTCCCGCTGCCGTCTGTACCGAGTCGAGCACCGCTTCGAGCCGTCCTGCGAGGGCTATTTACCCGGACGGGCAACTCCGGCCCTGGAAATGAGGTTTCCTTGTATCTGGTATCTACGGCCACCAGATGAACAGGAACGGATAACACCATCATAAATACACAACAGCATCTTCTGCTCAAAGCTCCCAGAAGGGAAGGAAAAGCTCAAAAACCCCAATTTGGGGAAAATCAGAAACCTTCTGTAGCGACCACAGGTGGGAGGAGCACCCTTCCAAGGTCAACAGGTTGAGGTGGATGCTGCACGTACCATATACAGACAAATACAGTTACAGATGAACGCATTTTGCCATAGTAGGCAGGAAACGTCCAGTGCAAAGATGTCTTGACAGCAGGCGGAGCTATTGGGCAGGAACCTCCCCACAGTCCGGCCAGGTGGTCCATCCCAACAAAACGACATCACAAGTGGTCAATCTCATAACCCGAGATGGTCGATAAGCGCAGCGAAGTTGCATTCACATCATCTGAGGTGGCTGCGCGAACTTCCGTAGGTAAGGGCATTCTAGAGCACTGGCGCGCGAATGGAAAAATTATGTTGTAATAACATTTATTTTCAGTTTCTATACAGTAATATCTCGTTTTTTGCAGTTTATGGAGTCTGAAAACCACCCCGTGATAAGTGAAAAAGCACGTAGCGTCACCCCTTCCGCCATTTTCATGCATGTGTATGTGGGTACCTGAAGTATTTTTAATGTGAAAAGTAGTTATACTTTAATATTTGAGACAAATATTACTGCAGTATACATATTTACTTGAATCATAAATTATTAAACCTTATACGGTAAGCGTACAGTTATTCCTGCTCGTTTCCATATGTTGGCTGTACGTAGTTGGAATCTGAGTGAGCCGCAGATGCCCTATGAGTAGGCGCTCGGATGTCAAAGTGAAATACTGAAGTCGCAAAATTCAATTATACTGTCATTCCGCCAGCTGCAGTGTGCAGGTGTCGGACTCATGGGAGAAAAATTGATTGCCAGTGAGGTATGCGGCTTGCTTGCCAAGGCGGCGAAAAAGACGAGACCAACGACTTCATTGTGCTTGCGTCCTTGTCCCTTGAATCCATTCTTCACCTTGAAATCTCATATGCAGTCACAAAGAAGTCAAGAAATTCCACTCTCATTCACAGTCACAAAGGAATTCTGATGAAGAAAACAAAACATTGATCAACTTGCCCATTGTATAACACAAATGTTCCATTTCTGACCTTTTTGCATCTGACCTGACTCATTTGGAGTCATTGTGGTTGCAGCAAAGAAATTAATTGTATTATTATTATTATTACTACCACTAATCCAATCCCTTCATGCTGTGAAAAAGCGGTGACTACTGCACTTATAACTGCAAGTCAAAACCTGAAATCTGTGTCTGAAGGACGTCTTGAGCTGAGAGCTGAGGGTTCTGTCCAGTTGAACAATACCTCCAATCGACAATTTTCTGCACGTATATGTGTTTGAGTAAAATTAATTCAAATATGAAATATGTAGCATCATGTCATGTACAAGGCTTAAATCGATTATATATACCTCTAACTTGTTGTAGTATGCTTCCGTTTTAGTGTTTGCCAAGAACATTGCAAAAGTGCACTTTCGTCAAGCCCCGCCTAATTGCCTCTTTGTTGGCTACACTGAGGCTCTTTTTTTCCCAGTGGACGTTGATGCATGATGAAAAGGAAAAGACGGCTTGACTTATCCGTTCAAGACAAAAATGCGAGAGCATTTTCACACATGGATGTCAACAGGTGGAGGGAGAAATACTGCAAAGGGCAAATTTGCAAGCTCTGATCTCGCCACAGTCGTCACTTGGGTGAATAAAGTATATAAAAATACAAAAAGCTTCAGCAAAGCATTTCTGGAGACCACCATTTAAAAAAAAAATGGATAGGGTTCGGAGATGACTACCCGAAGAAGAGTGACAAGGATGTTTGAACAAATGACAAGGACGAAGACGAGCATGTCCGCCACTTACATCCATACGTTGAAATGGGAGGAGCTATTTAGCATGTCAGATAGTGATGCTGACTTTGAGGGCTTTTAGATGAATTCACATTCAACGATGTCAAAAAATAAAGCATTGAAACTTCAAGTTGTTTTATTGTTGCAACATTAGTTACAGAATTTGCGTCCACACGCGCGCACATTGCCTCGTCCCCTTGCCCCCCATAAACGCAACAGTGTGTTGTTCAATATACGATGAAGAAATGATTCTCAAAGTACTGTAATTTTGTCACTTTAATAACAATCACCACGCGCCCTCGATGCTCGGATTTTTTTTTTTTCATGAAAAAAAAACTTTTATTGTGGAGAGACTCGCTGTGAATGTTCCCTCTGCATGTCAGACAGACAAGTTAAGTGTAAATGCACACACCGCGGGCACTCCTCAGACGTTAAGACAACTGCAGTACACATATTAAATCTTAAATGATTAAACCTTATACAGTAACTGTAGTACTGTTAACCCTTCTTGTTTTCATGTCTTGGCTGTATGTAGTCGGGATCACGATGAGCCGCAGTTGCCCTATGAGTAGGTGCTCAGATGAACTAAAGTCAGGCAGGTAGCTGACCAAACATGGTTAAAAAGCAGAGTTTACGCTTGAAATTCCAATTTATTACAGAAGGTCATCCCTTATCTCTTTCCGCCGCCTGTGTGTGATCGACTCAGAGAACTTCCTCTGCAATGACAAAAAAAAAACAGTCTTAGTACTGTGTGTAAAAGAAAAAAAAAAATAGTACAGCTCCCAACTGCCTGCCCAGGCAATCTGTCAATAAGCTCAAGGGGTACTCCTACAAGACACGTGATTGGCTGAGGGCAGGAGTTGTAACCCACTCCTGCGCAGTATTTGAAATCCACTCCTCATTGGTGCCTGTGTCTTGTAGGGATGCACCTTGAGCTAATTGACAAGATTGCCTGGTCAGTCCGTTAAGAACAGAACTATTGTTTTTTTTGGTTTTCTTTTGTCATTGCAGAGCAAGTTCTCTGGGTCAATCACACATGAATGGCTGAAAGAGCTTGGGAATGAGGAAAGAAAGTTTGGGGATACTCTTACCTTTTGTGATAAATTGAAATTTGAAGTGTAAACTCTGGTGTTGAAGACAAATGTTACTGCAGTACACTTGAATCTTAAATGATTAAACCTTATACAGTAACTTTACCGTTATCCGTTCCCTTCACGTGACACGTGATTGGCTCCTGCTGCGACCATTGACTTATTACAAGTCAAGAGTGAAGAAGAAACTACCAATCTATATTACACTACAATATCTTCAGAGAAAATGAATAAAGCTTCATTATCATGTATAAAATTATATAAATCCCTTCTCTTCTCGCAATCGAAACACCCTAGGGTGCTAACCCATACCGTCAACACAATCAAGGGCATGCTTGAAAGAAATGTTTTTTTTTTTTTTTTTTTTTGTATGCTGATAGATGTCAATGGTGTGTGATTTCTGCAAAATAATAAATAGAATTTTTCGATTCTGATCATTTCCTTGTTTGTTTTTCAGTCAATGTTTATATGCCATATATATATATATATATATATATATATATATATATATATATATATATATATATATATATATATATATATAGCTTTTTTTTAGTTTTTACAAACATTGCACAATACATTGCAATATTTATCACAACATTCCTCTGCTGTATTGCAATATGTCGCATTACACTTTTAAGACACAGTACCTAGTTCTGGCTTTGACAAAGACAAGTCATTGTAGTTATATTTCAAATCTACTGGATTTTCTGTGGAAAAAAAAATCAGAACTATTTATTTAAGCTTTTATTCAACTTTATAAGAGATGTCTCTAACTGGGAAATTCAAGCACTTCTGGAGCTGTTATTTTCCATTTGTGTGATTCAATAAACTAGCTTTAGGCATTTCAATGAAGTTCAGTGTTTGTATTATTTTAATTTTTAATGCCAATTTTTACACTTTTGCAAATTAACATCTGCTCCAAATATCAATTATCAGCTTCCTCTACCTACTAATAACCAGTATCAGTCCTGAATATTATGAATTTGTCGCTTTCCTCTGACACTGTACCAGAAGCTTTTAAGACGGCCGTCATTCAAACACGACTAAAGAAACTTCGCCTCGAGCCTGAATAGCTCTGTACTTATAGACCAGTGTCACATCTTCCGTTTATCGTGAAAATTCTCAAGAAAGTTGTAGCACAACATTGACATGGCATATACATAGCTTTACAAATAACAGATCCGCATGAGTGCTGCAACCTGGAGGTCTGCCCGGCTGAGATTAAACAATGGATGTCTTCAAATGTTTTGCTTCTTAAACCCAGTAAAACAGAAATGTTTGTTAGTGGCCCCGCTCATCTTCAGCACTGGTTTAAGAAAACCACTTTGAACCTGGATAATTGTACTATTGGCCAGAGTAGCGCAGCAAAAAACCTTGACTCAAGTCTCTCTTTTCAAACACATATTTAGAACATAACGAGGACAGCGCTTTTTCTATTTGCGCGCCAGTACTCGAGAATGCCCTACCTATGGAAGTTTGTGCAGCCACCTCGGTAGAAATCTTTAAATCCCGACTAAAAACACATTTTTACATGCAAGCATTTAGTTCAAATGTCTATTGGATTGTAGCTCTTTTTCTCTCCTTTCTGCCCCCTTATCCTGGCTTGGAGAGGGGGCTAGAAGGTGAGAGATGATTTGAACGCCGCCATCTGGCCCTGCGCTGCTCGACCATCGGGGTAGTGGGACGGACCATTTCCTTTGTGCCGTTTCTGTTAGGAGTGACCCACTTGGCCAGACTGTGGGGAGGATCGGGCCCGGTGGCTTCGCCTGCTGTCAAAACCGGACGTGTCCTGCCCAATATCACACAATGTGTTTGTATTTGTATGTATTTGGTACACTCAGCATCCACTTCAACCTGTTGAGCCTGGAAGGGGGCTCCTCCAATCTGTGGTCCCTTCTGAAGGATTCTGATGTTCCCCAAATGGATGGATTTTAAGTTATTCCTGCTCCTTCTGGGAGCTTTGAGCAGTGGATGCTGTTGTGTACTTATAATGAAAAGAAGTCTCTGTACGACTTCTTTTCACCTGTGAAGCCCTTTGAGACTCCGGTGATTCAGGACTATACAAATAAACTTGATTGATTGACTGAAAAATACCCATATCGGTCTATCTCTACTCGCCAGCAGTCTACCAATCTGTTCTTGGTTGCTACCTTGTCATGCTCTGTTGGTTTTTGGTTGTGGGTTTATTTGTGGGTTTGTCCTTTTCTGTTAGTGTACTTCCTGTTTCGGCTCCTCGCGTGTCACCCCGCGTTATTTGTCCACCTGTCCGCGTTTATGTGCCCCTCGTGTGTCTGCCAATCAGCTTCCCCCGCCTGTTGTTTCTCTCCCAGCTATTGCGCCTTTTGTCTGATTGGTTTTGTTCCTGCATGGTCTCGGATCATCGTCTCATGTCGCTAGTCTCGGTTCCGTAAGTCTCATGTCACTCGCCTCTCGTTCTTGTATCACTGTGCCCACCTACCAGTTAGTTTTTTTCTGTTTCACCAGCCCGCATGTTTTTCTTGGAATTTTTGCCATCCTGTTATTTCCTGTATCTGTTCTCGCCTGCTTGTCGGCCATTAAACATGGACTATTTCACACACTCCCTGCCTCGAAGCCTCTCTGCACCCGGGTCCACTATTCACGCAATCACGCCGGCGCTTCTCCCCGCCACGCCGTCCTGTTAAACAGCCAGTCTTTTGCCAGGATTCACTGACTTTGCCAGATTAAAAGAAAAAATAATCATAATCCCCGATGCACTAATAGGGAACGTGCGATTTAGCGAAGGATCACTTTAAGCTCTTGCCTCCCTGACACAACTGCAAAATGAATCAATTATTGAAAGATAAAAATAACAAATGTTATCCAATTATGCAACTCTTCAGTGCAACCCCCCCCCCCCCCCCCCCCCCTCCCGTGTTTTGTTTTTTTTAAAATCTATGCTGTTATTATATTCAAAGACAAGTCTTTCCCCTATTGCCACTCTGGGCAATAGTACAAGTTTTTCGACCTCTGATGACATTCCACAGCGTTCACTGAGTACCTTCATTTATTAGCTCTGTTTGATCCTTCTCTTTTTTTTTGTACGCCATCAGCCTAAAAGCTTGTTGCACTCCCTCTCTCATTCCTGAACAGTAAGGCGGAGCTTGAGGATTCTGTTATCGGTCCACAAGTCCTCCCCGTACTTTCAGCAATCTATTTTTAGGCTTGTGGGTGTAGATCCATTTCAAATCACACACAGGTGACATAAATGTCAAACCTGTGCTTCTCAGCATGGGAAAGTCTGGATTCTGAGTCTGGGGGGAAAAAAAAAGCAAACAAAGCCACCCTACTGGGCCTAGGCAAAGAAACACACATACACAAGCACGCTCATGCCTGCTATCTGACCAGACGATGCTTCTGCAGGAACTCTGAGGCACACAGTAAAGACTTTTCTAATGTCTTCCTGTGGAGAGGAGAGAGAGCGGGGGCACGCAGAAAAGCGAGCAGGCACTTTCCAGGCCTCCTATTGTCACTCCCCCTGCAAGAGCTTTTAGTCTTCCCCTTTAACTTATTGGCTGAGCGGTTGCATGCGGTGGAAAGTGGAAAGGGGTGCACGAGTAGGGGGGAGAGCGTTACTGTAAAATGTAGACTTGCAGTGGTGTCTGTAAGGTCACATGTTCAAGGCAATTATTTGCATCTCGCCTGAGACGGGTTCTCATCTGCGCCATTGATCCACCTCAGGTGTCGGTGCAGTTTAGATCTTTATTGGTCAAGGAAGTTAAGTCTGTCTGAAGTGGACCATACATGCACACACACGCACACACACAAACAAGCTGGAGGACTGCATCTTTTTTTTAATAGAATTAAGACATGAATGAAATTTGAATGATTGATAAATTAATTCAACAGCTCAGGGTATAAAAAGAACTGTCAAAATCAAATGGACAAGGTACTGTAACATAAAAGGGGGACAGTCTTCTGAATCGGAAAAATCAGTCTCACTATCGCAGCGGTGACCCAGACAAACAAGAAATCAACACTGGAACACACTGAAGGCGGCTATAATGTGACATGAAGTTTTATTAACAAAAAGAGCATGCGACACGTGAAGTAACAACGAAAATTTGTCAAAGTGCAACATCAGTTGAAAACGAGATTCAAAGTATAAATCAAAGAGACAATGCAGAAGTGCATGTAACTAGAAGGGGTGGGAATCTTTGGCTGTCTCGCGATTCGATTTTTGATTTGTAAGATGCATGTATTTTTCCACAAAAATGGCATGTTGACAAAGGGAAGGGAAAAACGTCGGGAGCATTATCAGTCACAATTCTTTGTTACATATTACAATTTAGTGCAGTGGAGACAGTTTTTTTTTCATTTGCATGCATGTAATGTGTTTGAGTTCTGTATGAATATGTTTCCTTGGTTAGCTCATTTATTTCAACAAAGTGAAACTATATAAGCTTAGTCCCAGCTAGAACTCTGAAGTGATGACGCAAGAAGTCCTCACAGTTGCTTTGAATGCATATCTTTATGATCAGCAGAGTGAAACTAAAACTAAAGAAGGTAACTGAAATCAGCCATGTTTTTCGAAAGAAACAAATTCACAACAGGTGTAAAAGAGAAACTTTTCCATGACCTTATTCGTCACTTTAGCTTTTAAAAATGACCTTAACAATTCAACAAACAACAATATGAATACCGGTGTTGCTCCTGTAGGAGTTCGATGCGCGCCTCGATCGGCACGGACTCGATCGCGTTCTTTTCCCCAACTGTGTAATTACCACGCTCAAAAGTTCACCAAAAAGTTTGCGGCAAAATAAAATCACAGCAAGAGTCATCTAGAACAAATTACTGTGACTGAAAGGCAGAACAGAAACATTTAAACTCGCAGCCGACAGGAAGCGTATTCATATCTGTTTTATTTGATTAAATGACATTTTATATCGATTTAAATCGTAGTACAGTAAATGAGAAACGCAATTCCGATTCAAATCGATTTTATGGCACACCCCTACTTATTAGACGAGGGGGCGGAACCAGCAGGAGGATTTCGCCAAGAAAAAAAAAGTACTGTACCTGAAAGGGCTATCGGAAAAACTGTTAAGACAAGATAAGAAACTGTAGCAACATATATTCTCAGGCAAAAAAACAGTAAGGCACGAGGAACCGGAGACTCTATGAAAATTACGTGAATGCGGATGCTTGGGGACAATTTGTCTTCACAACTTTCTTTAGAAAAGCAAAATATTTTTCCAGTGTTTTAAAATTTAGTCTGTTGTGTTTCTTGCAATCAAATTCTCCTGCTGTGGAGAACACACGCTCACACGGAATACAAAACGTCGGCGTACAAAGGAACTCCCTCGCTAGGGGGAAAAGGTGTGGATATGTACTTTGTTGGGTCTTCACTCCTTGCAAGATTTCCTTCTCCTAAGTATCACTGCACTTGGGAGATTGCATCTGATGTTGCACTTTTGCTGAGTTTCCCCACCTCCTTATCAAAATGCTGCCAAAGTTCATCTTACAAAAATAAAATAAATGAAAATCAGCATCACAAAACTGTGAATAACATACCAGATGTGGTTTGCAGGGAGCTGCGACGGTCCAGGTTGGGCCTCATTTGTGCGCTCGATGGCACGCGCACACTCAAACCGAAGTCTGCTTAATGCCTCTGTGCACTTGGAGGAACCCAAGTGATTTAAATCTGGGATCTAGAAGCATTGCCAAGGTTAACACACTCATCAACTCCAGACTGGACACAGTGTCTGAGTCAACGCTGCAGGTGTTCCTGCAATTATATAGCCGCCTGTTTGCGCAAGGGTGAAGCATGACGCTCAAGTGCTAGTTGGAGCGTTTTCATCATCGGGATGACCTTTGAACCTTGTCAAATCAGTCTTTTGAGAGGCCAGGGAGGCCCAAACTGGTTCCCTCTCATCATGCAGCCTTGACAGCATTTCACAGGTACTGGTCCAGCCTGTTGGCACCTCATAGATGAGTTTCATTATTAATCGTCCCATCTGTTGCTGCACCTGAGCGAGCTTCTCTTTGGCGCCTGAACAGAAAAATGCAACTTTGTTTCGATTTCTAATGGATGTGGGTGTGGGGCCCTGATCACATGACTTTCTAACTAATAAATTCAGACTTTTGTATTTGCAATTCATAGAGTGGTGAATTTGGAGCTGTCTTGTGGATGCAATCATGTTTGGTGCTGCGTCACTCACAAAACACTTTATGAGGAATCGCTCTTTTGACAAGGGCTAAATGGTCAGCAATGTGACTGTGTGAAAAGCATTGCGCTCCCTGCAAATTCTTCTAAATGTAGTGACAGGTTAGAGCCACGTCGGCCTCCATGTTCACGGTGGTCCACCTATCGGTTATACTTATCGCCACCACTTGCTGTACTTCCAATGTCACCTTTTCCCCTTCCTCCAGGTACTTTTTGGCCACCATTTCTTTGATTGACTGAAAATGAAATCAAAAGCAAATAATGACATTTCAATTTCAGGTGAAATAAATTGCCTATTTAAATGATTACTTTATATAACCTACACACAAACCTTTCTTGTTGTTAAAACATATGAGGGTTCGAGGACCTGGATCAGTCCCTTGAACCCTTCACTCTGCACAATGCTGAGTGGCTGGCAGACCATGAGAATGAGGTTCAACAGTGCTTCATCAAGCAACTGCTCCCTGGAAGATTCATTGTTACACATGGAGCAGAAATCATAATTACTGATTCCTAAATTATTCCCAACAAGGCAAATGAGAAATAAGAGAACGGAAGAATAGCTGAATGGAAGAATAGCTGAAAATGAAAATGAAACCGTGTACAGTATTTGTCAGGCGTACCTGGGGTGATATGCTGGGTGTATCGGGAACTTCATTCTCATCTTTGGCCCTAATGCGTCTACATTGAGGAGGCGCTTTTGTTCGTATATGACAGCTCTGACGAACAAAGTCGACATTTCACCTGCAAAGAAATAAAGTGAAAAGTGCGGTGAGAGTTATCTTGGAATGAACTTGAATTACGATGGAACAAGTGGAGGTGAAAGAACGAGATTGAAAGAAATACCTTCTTCTCAGAAACGTGCTCAAATTGTTCCCGCACAGCAGATGACTTGCGTTTCCCCTGGGTTGGCTCCATAATCAACAAGAAAAGGTGAGTTTCGGGTTGTTTGAACGGTTGCATCGCGAAGCGCTTCCTTAAACACAATTGAGCGTTCTTGCGGTGTCGACGCACCATGCAACGGTAACGCGACTGTCTTAACCCTAGAGCACTATCGCCGGGTGATTTTCACCCGAGCAAACATACTTACATGATTTTCAATATGTTGCATTTTTCTGATTATCATGGGTCCCTGGGTAGCTTCACCATTCTTTTTGACATCTTTGAAGGTGTGGGCGTTTGCCTACCCCAATGCCCACTTTTTCCTCCAGGTATGTTTTCGGGTGATTTTCTCCCGGCAATAGTGAAATAAGGTAAAGTGTGTTTTGGCTGGATTTCACCCGGGGATAGTCTTAGTGTATCAAATCAGGCAATCCCGCTACATGTCAAGGGTGACAACATTCACTTTTGACCAAATTTGTGGTCACTATGGCTGCAGAAGGATAACCAAAGATGGCCACTGTGCGTGTTCTATGGAATAGGAGATGGCCACAGTGCATGTTCTATGGAATGATCAATGCTGTTGATTAACTCCTGGATCATTCACAATGAGAATTCGATGAAGAGAGGTGCTAACCAAATGCAGAAGAGGGCTCATATGCAGACTTTGGCACTGGCACTCATCAAACCATGGGCAGAGCAGAGACTTTGTTTTTCCAAATCTCTCACATCAACTCAGAGTCCTGATCTGTAGTGTGTTTGACATCCCTGGCCCTGGCACGCTTCCAAATGAGGCAAGACCAGTGATAGCAGAAAGCAAAAGTCCCTCAGTAAGGTGTGCTGCCTGCCCACAGGCTCAGGCAGGAAGACACGACACAGGTATCTTGTCTGCCATTGACTGGTGTGTTACGCCTTTACTACCCTGTGTAATGATCGCATTTAAATAATAGGCACGCAGGAGTGGCTCTGGAATGGGTATACTACTTTTTCTTTAGTTGTACTTAATTTATAAAGGTTGTTTTCAAAGGTAATTCTAACGGGGAAGACAATATTTCAGTCAATTGGCCATTTTTACTTGCTAAAAAACAGGTGCTTTTTGTGCCTCTCTCCTGCAGCTGTTGGCATGTCTAGGAGTCTGTGCCTTCTCCAGGGAAGTCTCACAGGTCCCAGGAATGGGTGGCGCAAAGACCATGTTTCTAGTTTAATTTTTTTTTTTTTTTTTAGGAATTTTTTATTCTAAAATGTCTAATTTTTCAGCAATTTTGGAGAATGATTTTAGGTTATTCCTGTGTTTTCATATTCCATTTTGTTACTCATACTAAAGTTGAAAATGAAAGAAAACCACTCTAATTCATCATGTGAATTCACTTTTGAATCTATTTTTTACAACAAGAAGTGTTTTTGCGGTGTATAATATCGGGTGAAAATCACCCGGCAAGAGTGATGGTGTTACTTTTTCTAGCGAAAGTGTTCTAGGGTTAAAGCGGTACAGGCACCGCCACAGGGATCGTTCTGTGATCTCGGCGCATGCGACGGCGTAACTTGACGGACCCATCACTATAGTAAGTAAGTAACAAACAAAAATTCAGAAATAAACTTACGACTGATGGGTCCGGCAACACCGATGCGCAGATGCGCGCGCCGAGCTCAGAGAACAATCCCCGCCCCCGTCGGTGGGCGTCCTGCTTTAAAATAACCACGTGACCAACGCATAAACTGCGTCGACACAGGAAAAACGCTCCAAACTGTGTTTATAAGGAAGTGTGTCTGTCATCACGACGCAACCGCTGAAATGATCCAAATCACACTTGCTTCACCGCCTTTGAGTGTGTTCTTCTTGTCAGGAGAAATCACGACAGACTTCATTTGAAAACATTGGAAAAACTCAGTTTTTTTTTTTTTTTGATAAAAATGTGCAAAGTTGAAGAATTCACTTCATTTAGCTTTTCATGTTGATACCTGTCACAGTATTTAAATATATGGAATAATATGTTATAAATGCAATGAATTGAACTTAGATCTACTCAGATCTAGATCTACTCAGTGAAACGTGTCTACGTTTAAAGATATGGAATAATACCTTACGAATGCAAGGCTTGAATGACAGATGAGTATCAATTCTGTTTGTCAAGTGGGTTGCCCCTTGGGATATTTAACGTCCAGCAGGTGTCAGAAGTTGATCACACAATATCCCTACACTATCAACACAATGTCTCAGTGTGCCGACACCTCCGTAACGCCTCATCTTGTAACTTGAAGTTACAACCAAAGATTAGACTCAATGATGAGGAAAACAAAGGAATATAACTCACCGAGAACTGGCATACTACAGCGACACTTGGACGGCAACAGTTTAGACAATAACCCACCGCCAACCAAACGAAAACTGAAAACTTAATACACTCGCAACCAATGAGACAGCTCAAAACACCTGGACAAGAAACACTTGGCAGAGGGAGCTGAATGGTCAACATAAGGGGGCCGATTAACACAGACGGGTGGACACAACCACACTGACGAGGACAGACATGAAGAGAACATCACCCGAACTACAAACTTGAACAAAAACCCCATAACTCGAAAACACACAACAAAAACTCCAAAAATAGTGAGAACAGAAAAACTCCTAGACCAGCGCACAACTAAAAGACAACAGCAACGCATAGGCAGGCAACACGAGGTGACATGGACAACACTGGACATAAACCAACCAGGTCTGAAAACAGGGAACTGATTACAAACAAACTGAAGAGCCAAAGACGAAAGCCTGGCCAAGACGCAAGCGGTTGGAGAGACTCGATTGGGCAACACAAGGAACCAGCTGGTCAACGAGCAGAGGTGCCAGTCAAAACGAAAGTGAGACACTGCATGCGTGTGCCACTAGGTGTGTATAAGCAATGTGTTTCCCACACATTTTGTTTTTTGTGTTTTACATGGTTCTTATGTGGGTTTCAGCTGGACAACTGATATGCGACCCCTGTAGCCCACAGTCGTTTGTCACGGGGTCAAAGGTACTAAAATATTGGCTTTTTTTTTCACAATCTTTGGGGGGTGTACAGTAAATAGGGCCCATACAGTGCTCCCGTTTGCCAGCGTCCCTGCATATGCTACGCATCACTTTTGCCGGGGGACGTATACTTTCGAATCAACATGCGTCCCTCAGAGGCATCAGGGTTTTTTTTTTCACATCAAAATATTAATCATTGTCCATCTACTATTTTATTCAACAAAACTTGACGACTTACGAACATTATTAACAACTTTGTTCACCTTTTTTTTTTTTATCTTGCTGGAAAAAATAACGCCACTCAAGAAAAATAAAACGTCTTTGTCTACAAAAATACTGGTACTCGTGAGCCGATTTGTGGAGGTGATAATCTGAACGTTGTAACGACCGTGCTTCACCTTCAAAATAAAATCCCCCCCAATGCTGATTATTTTATAATAATGGGTCAAAGTCAAGGCCCGTTCAGAACCCAGTTCAAGTCCATATGAGCAAATTCAGGTGAAAAACATTTGGTCCCCACCTAAAATATCCCAGTCGGAACCTAGGCAAGACCCAGTAGAACACCCGTGCAAGCCCGTGCGGGCTAACACAGGTGTGCCCTTAGTGGAACCCAAGAGCAAAACCAGATGGTGCCCATGCATATATGCCCATGTTAAAACTGACATAGGGCCAGGAATAAAATGTTAACAGCCAATCAGGGTCCTCTCCATTTTCTGACCTGGTTAGTTTGCGATTGTAGTGGAGCTTGTAGGACAAAAGGTGGGGCACATCTTGAACTGATCGCAGTCATCACAGAAAAACTCCATGCAACCATTCACACTTCATGACCTATGTGCTATGAGTCAGACATCTATAATAAGTGGACCATGAATAAGCATCTCCGTCGGCAGTAGAGGTGCCACTGACAGACTTCTTACATTGTCATCCACTAAACCAAGCTTGAGTACGTCTCCACAGTATTTTCTGCCTCTGTGGTGAAAATGCCAGTGCGTTTGGCAAACGGTTGTACCAATAAGTCTGAGCGGAGGCAGGACACGGTTGTAAAGAAATCGTTGCGCTTGACTTTGCTTCCCATGCAAACCGCACACAAAGTCAAACGCGTGAACAAGAAACCCCCCGTTACATTTTACACGAGCATCATGTCATATATATATATATATATATCATATATAATTCATCTGCACATATGTGAGGTTGATTGACAGCTGGCAAAAATAAACCGGGATGTTGAAGATGTGAACGGTTGAGTCACTGGGATTTGTACAAACTGGGATGGAATGGCTGCCATAGCTGGGCTCTGAAGGCTTTCCAAGCTTCACAATGGTAAGGTGACGTCCTGGACACTTTTTGCAGCTGCCTCCACGCTTGATTATGCGGCTTATTCTCTCCATCTCGCCATCGGTGAGAACGCTGATGCAACCATCTGCAAGCTTGTTCTGCCTCTTGCCCGCCTCCTCATCCTCATCGCCCTTGCCCGCGTTCTCACCTCTGGCCCTCATTTGCTTGATTATCCTCATTCTCATCTTGTTTTTCCCGCTGCCCTACCGATAGCTGTGGTCACCCTCCACAGTTTTTTTTTTTTTTTTCAATTTGTTCTCTTAATGTTTCCATTCCAACTTCCTGTTTGTCTGGCACTTCCTCTTTGTATTTTATTTTTTAATCGGTCATGGAATGTGTGATGAGCCTCCAGCTAATCCCATGCCTAAAGCACCTTAGCAACGCTCACTAAGAGAATTTGTGGGGAGCCGCACACACACGCACACACAAATGAAATATGGACAAAGCGCCAAAGCGCAGCAAGCAGCCCCCTATTGGCAGCAAGTGGTTTCTGGGATGCACTAATACATCTTCAAATGTGCTTTTTAAAGCGTTTGGTGCGTCTCTGTGGTCGGATGATAACACCCCAGCAGTAAAATTACGGATGCTCCCATTGTGTCTGGGCACCGCTATCCTCTTTCTACCCTGCTGCATCCCTCGTCGTCTCCTTCGTCTTCTCCTCTACTTAAAAAACTTTGTTGCAACTGGTTGTACAAAGTTCAAATGCTGCATCACATGTAAGATTGCTCCTACTCACCTTTCGAAGAACGACGCAACTTTGCACCTATTACCTGTCAGGTGTCATTCATCATCAGTGTCATGATCTTTTTGATGCTTTTGGATTCCATTGAGGGTTTTTTTTATCCTGTCTTGTTTCTAGGTGTGCCCATTTGTTCCCATCAGCCTTGCATAAAACAGGCAAAGAAGTTTACTTTTGTAGGCCAAAATCTGGTTGAATGCCTGGGAAACATACAGACTATTTACATGAGGATGTTGATGTAGAAATACAGAGGTCAGAAAATCTTTGTCGACTTTTAGGCCTGCTGAGCCATCTGTGGGGTCAAGAAAGGTCCCAATGACCGGTTGGGACACTTTTTTGACCCACGAGTTCCTTTCAAAATCAGCAAATAAAGGGAGGCCTAGCAGTGTTGGAAAGAATGCATTACAAAAGGAATGTTATTACTGTTAATGCATTACTTTTTGCTGTAACACGGTCGTGTAATGCATTATGCACACACACACACACACACACACACACACACACACACACACACACAAAAAAGGAATATTTTCTCCGGTACTATTACAATGCATTACAATGCATTTTTACCCTGAAAGTGGTGGGTTTTTTTTTTCTCCCAAATTTGCCAAAACCCCTGCGAGATCGGAGGAAAATAGTCGGGGCAAAATGTTTACTTTCTTTATTAGTACCTACTACCGCAGAGATGAGTGCGGCAGCAGCAGACAACACTTTGAATATGGACAAAATGGTTCAAAGAATGGACAGACGTCCATTTCTTTCAGTTCATCAGAGATAAAGAGTAAATAGGCCAAAAAGCACCAGTAATTTGACAAACCACTTAGAGCAGAGCCAGAGTAACGTGAAGTTAGCAGAAAGAAAACAGCTGGAGGATTGAGAGTGGGGAGAAAACAAAGCAGGCAAAATGATCATTCTTCTTGACCTCAAGAGGTTAGGACACTCATGGCGGAGTATGTCGTATGCAGACGATAAGCTGCCACTTTCCACAGTGGATTCGCCAGAATTTGAAACCTTCTCAGCGAGATCCCTGTCGCAACTTGCAATGATGACAAGGTAAATTAACACAATTTTTCACGACACTTTTGCTATTAATAATAGTCAAGAAATAGTTTTGCTCAATGTGTATCAAGATGAAGCATACAGAAACTCATGTTAAACAGTACATGCAACACAACTACGGTGACGTTGGCTAGCGGCTAACATAAGCTCAACTGAAACCATCTATTTTTTAAATGTCTGTCCCTAATCTAGCCGACTGAACTTGAAGTTGAATATGAACATTGAAATTGTGGAATGCGTTTCTGTTTCTGCCTAAAGCATAAACAACGCAGCACCATGTTGTGAGGCAAAGTAATAAAGTATGTCTGTATCTTGTCTTTACAGGCTTTCAATAAAATACAGATTCAATTACTTGTACAAAACAGGGGAGAAAGTTGGTTTACAGGTCAAAATGACCCATGAGGCAATTTGTGTTGTAATCAAGGTCAGAGAGTTCCTCTCACGCCACAGAATTCCAATGTTTTAGTTTTGTCTCAGATCAATCAATACCAGAAGTAAACAAGACGTGCCCTTCTTGCTTACTGCTGTGCCGTTGATCAGTCTGATATCAATTAGCGGTGGTGGCATTAGCAGATGTAATGAAAGAAAGGTGGCGTTCGCACAGCCTGCAGAGCTCTTTTATGTGCATTTCCAGAAGTTGTAAAGGTCCGGTAGATTAAAGGCCATGAGTGTGCTTTGTAACGTTGAAGAGGCACGGAAGCAGATTTGTGACGGTTGTATCAGAAGAAGAAGGGCAGGGAGTACAACCCTGAGCTTTTAGAAAGCTTTTAACAGGCAATACCAGGAGTCCAACTTGCAAATAATGATTTCTCGTGGTAAAAACTTCCAGCACTACCGTATTTCTCTGTGTTCGATTTGAGTTTTTTTCCTCGTTTTCAACCCCCATATGGGAGGGGGGGTTACAAATTTTGTCCACATATCTGTGTTTGAATAACATTAATTTGAATGTAGAGTAACATCATGTAATTTACATGTCTTAAAAAAAAATAAACATACCCCTAATTTGATTTTCTTTGTATCCGTTTGAGCACGTTTGCACTTTCAAATGCGCTTTTGCCTCATTGCCTCTTTGTTTCAGCAGCGAGGCAGCATGGATAACTAACTAAGTCCTACAGACTTTGACCCATTATTAAAAGGAAAATACGACTTGACTTGTCCGTTCAAGACAACAAAGTAAGAGCAACGGCATGCCAAGTGTGGATATCAGCAGGTGGGGGGAAAAACACAGCAAAGAGCAAGCGATCCGCACTCTGATCTCGCCACAGTCATCACTTGCGGAAAGAAGGCTTCAGCAAAGCATTTCTAGCGACCTCCAATTCAAACAAATTGGACCGGTCCGAAGATGACTACGCGTGGAAAAGTAACATCGTGGGATGTTTGCGCATAAGACGAGCAGGAAGGAGAATGCCGTCCGGGATTGAAACGGGAGGGGCTATTTGGCGTGTCAGATAGTGATGATGACTTTTAGGGCTTTTCGACAAACTCATATTCACCTGTGTCAACAAAAGAAAGCATTGAAATAAATCATTTTATTATTGCAACATTAATTTCAGCATCTGCATCTATGCGCATGTGCCCTGCCCCCCCCCATAATAATACATGGGGTTTTCAATATGTCCAAAATCGACAATATTTCCAATTTTGAATGGCAGTAAATGAGCCCATCATGGGCTAAATTTGACACCTATAGGGTGTACCTCTCAACCTCTCATTTGCCAGCATTTAGAAGGGACAGCAGAGTGGCATATTGAAAGTCAGAATGTTTTGACAATATGCAATATTTTAGCATCCTACTGTTTTTTTTTTTTTTTATGCTTTTCCTTGGATATCACATATCAAAAACGTCAAAAAGCACGAGTTGGGTCAAAATTTCCCCCAGGGGTTAAGCTCCACGTCATATGGTATCGTATCATATTGTACATGTTGCACTTTTTGAGTCGTTTCAGAGGTTTTAACCGGCTACCCCCTGCCTAATAGGCTAACCCGGTCCGGGTGTGTAATGTTTGTGAGGAAAGGTGTGCTATGCACCTGACTAGAAGTGAATTCAGCATGTAGCAATTTTCACAAACAGCATAACGAGATGAGGGATATTTCCTAACGCGCCAGTCCAGTGCCAACGACACGCACACAAAAAGGCACACATGCCTACATAAGTGGATCAGAGAGGTGGGTGTGTGTGGGCATCTTTAGCCAAGCTATCACTAACAAGCATGCCTGTCTCTCGCTCCTTTTTATACTGCAAATCCCTTTACGCCACAGTAGAAGATTAGTACATGGTCATAGCAAAAGCTCGCTCACTCACTTGCTCACTCGCTCCCTCGCTCACATATACATACCCAATAGTACGCAAAAATGTACAATCACGCATTCAAAGACTACAGCCAGTACTTCTTTTAAATGAGTTTTTGCTGTCAAGTATATTTGAATTTCAACCATATTTGCGGTGCAGGTTGTTAATACGTGTCACTCAATCTATTTTGTCATTTGTTTTTACTTTCGACAAACCCATCAATCCATTCACCCATCCATCATCTACAGCTTTAGAGTCGTCGTCTCCCAACTGAGAGGTTGGGAGAAAAAAGTTGCAAACAAGAAAAAAGAACCAAAGAAGAACCAACGCCCTATCCTAAGGTCTGTAAGTGTTGTTGATGGGCCAGCTCAATGATCTCAAGTGTCTCAGTTTACAAGAAATTGTGAACAAAGGGAAAATCCAGAGAAAAAAAACTGCCGCCAGTGGGATGTACCCTAGGATGATGGCGTGTGCTTTTTTTCTTGCATGTGTCCTTTTTCCTGACGGCTTCTTTTTTCTTGCGTGCTTCTCTCTTGAAATACGCTTCAGCGCCACCGTAGAATCGCAATATATCCCAAAACAATTTTATGACACAAAACCCAGCACTGCTGTGTTTTGATTGTTTTGGGAGTTGGCGCAGATAGCCTCTAAAAAAAAGTTAAGCGCCCTGCTAGCTATGTTATAATACGGAAACGAACCTGCACACAACTACGCAAACATTCACGACATGCCGTGTAGCAATCGGATTCAAATCGGGGCCATTTGAGCTGTATAGTCTTCTCATGCGGTCAAATTGTATAGCGGTTTAATGTAAAGCTAGCTGAATGGGTATTGTTCTCAGACCACTAATCAACATTCATTTACAAGCCTCTTGAATACTTGCGTTGTACTTTTCAATGGAGACCATGTAACAAACAGGCACACGAAGGCGCATTCACACACACACACACACACACACACACACACACACACACACATATTCACGCATGCACGCACGTCAAACGCCAAGTAATTTTTGCACCCTCACCCCCAGTGATTGGCGCTAATTGAGCTGTGTTTGTGACGGCCACGGCGATGGGAGGTCGCAGAGACGCGAACCCGGTGTCACCTGCAGTCTGGAAATGACACAGTTCCCGCCGCTGTGGTGGTTCTCTGGCCTTGGAGCTGGCAGGGGACCTTTTAACTCCAGTGATTAGCCTGAGCCTGAGTTTCTGTGATAATTATGTGAGTGTTCTTGTTTCTCTTTACTCTTGAGCCCTGCTCCCCTCCATCTTTTCTCGGCGCCGTCTTAACCCATCAGGGAACTTCTGTTGCAGGTAATTACTCCCGCATTTAGAAGTGAGTGAGCTTGCCAGCCCTTGTGCAATATTACTTTTTCTTGTAGAATGCTTCTTGGCACCTTCACTCCAGCTAATTTAGCATTGTAGTCAGTTACTGCTTTATTAAGGAAAGGGGCTTGAGTCTCTGAATGTTCATAGCAGGTGGCAATAAAGCCTTGTTATCTGAAGGCAATCGACGCAAAAGAATGAAATGTACACAATCACATGAAAATTCAACTGAAAGAATGAATCATAATTGGCATGTTGTGTATTTTTTTGTTTTTGTTTTGATTAGATTTAGTTCCAGACCACCAGAAGCGGGACTTCAAACATGGATTAAGCCTTCACTGCAGCAAAACATCAACATATATAAGGCAGTGTCACCCCAAAGTCTCTCTCTCAGAACCTTCTCGCGTGTTGGTTTGCATGCCATACGTGGTCTGCACTTGTAGTCTTTTTTTTTTGGCGCTGGTAGCCTGTTGCCCGAGCAGTTTTTTTCTCTGCCCTCCGGTTGCTGCGATGCTTGTGTTGCTTGTGTTCCGGCTTGTGTTCCTGCTATTCCATTTCTGGTGCTTTTCTGTGAATTATCACTTTTTTTTTTTTTTTTTTTTTGCTTCCTCGCTGTCAGTGATGGACAGTGAGGATCATGGCTGGGGAGGGACTGACACTATCAATCAGATTTACGAATAACATATGAGACATTGGCGGCAGTTGACTGTTTATGTTTAAATTGTAATAAGTATTCTCTTGTAAGGAATCATATTTGCGTTGTCCAATCTTTCCTTGGAACAGAATTTCCTTGGGCAAGGAACAAATGTACACTTACAATTATGTTAACAAAATACAGCATATGTGTATCAACACAACCAACATAAACAATGGTTGACTCAAAATGTACAAAAATGAATTACAAAACTGAATTCTAAACACTATTAATTTCAAGAGATATACCGAATGGACAAATCGAATTGCAATGTTGTCCAGCAAATGACGTGTAAGCGGATAACTTAACCAAACCACTGTCTAGACACAGATTTGAATATATTTGCGGAGAGATTGAAGTTTTCGATATTAAATAGAGTGGTTATTTGTACTTGAAAAGTGTATGGCGAACGCCGCCTAATCAATGCAAATATAAAACTAACGTGAAAGAATTCCAGCAAAACAATGTTGTTGCTTGACATCATTGAGGAATCGAAGAACAGCTCTGTAATATTATTGAATATACCTTTAAAGTGACAAAATGTAAGATGTAGACCACTTTTCAAGAAAAACGAATCAATTAAATCATCATAAATTTCAAAAACTTTATTAAATGTCTTCTTAACGACCAACCGGATGTTTTAAATATAATCTTTGCTCTAGTTATTATGTAATTATATTACATGGGGGGTGGCACTCCTCTGGAGGTCACCATGTCTGTTACAGCAATGGACAGCCGAAGGAGGAGTGTGTATTTCTGCCATTACCGTAATGCCCCTAAAGCTCCCACGGGGGCATCCTAAAAATGACACATACTCCCTTTACTGGTATTGAAAACCGAGCGGAAGTGTTGTAATGACGTGCTTTGGAATAGTTTGTCCAATAAATGGCACCGTTTCATCACTGTTTCTTTCAACCTCTGCAGTCTGCCTTAGAAGAAGAGGAGAAGAACTTCCTTCCTATCATGTTATCCTTGATGGCTGCGTACATATGTGCATGCCGGTGAACAGCTGTTCCAAATTGACTATGGAAAGGTACTCGAACTGAGCCAATCAAGCTTGGCATGGTGACCAGAGGCACCAGTCAAAATTGAGGTTAGTTAGTTTTTGAAGGACAGTTGCATATGTTTTATGGTTGACTTTTAGTATTTAAGGTTGGACAATGGTGACCAACCAATAAACTGTTTTAAGTGGACTCATGTGTGGTTGTTCAAGCACTGCTCTCCCTTGCGATTAAAAAAAGACCAAAAAAAGGGTGGATGTGAGGGAAAGCTTGGCAGCTTCTGACCCCCTTTCCTGACGCATATCCTGACCTTTCCTGTGCCTGACAACCCAGATACCTGCCGCCCCACTCTGGCAGGTACAAGCAACTTTCTGCCCAGCATAAAAGCCCACCTCTCCCTGCCAGTCCCTGTCAGATTGTTTTGCTCCACACGCCAAGCCTCCTAGCATTTACTTCTGCCTTCTATGCCTGTAATTCATTTGTCCCTGACTATCTTCACGCCTGTTGTCCTGTTGTGTCTGTGCCTCAACCTTGCCTGCCCCGACTATCTCCACATCTGCTACCCCGTTCTGCCTGCCCCTGACTATCCTAAAGTTTGCTACCCTGGTAAACCTGCTCTGCTTTCCTGACCGTGTTTCTTGCTTGCCTCTGATCGGATTATCTGCCTCTGTTCAACTCTGTCTGCCTGTCTTCTGTCTTTTGCGCCTCCATGTCCCAGCCAGCTGCTGCCACAGGTATATTACTAGTTTAAACCAGCAACTCACCAGTCCCGTCTGCCTCTTGGGTCCAAACTCCACCACTTGTGACAGCCCCTGATCGGATTCGCTGTCCCTACTTGGCTTTGTCTGTCTCCCCCCGGCCTCTTGAGCCATTCTGTTCGATGAACCAGTTGACCACTACTCTTGTCTGTCTGTGCGCCCTTGCGTCCACTCTCCTATTGTTCTCTCACTCTCTCTCTTGGATTGTTCGATGTGCACACCCTTTTTTGTGCTCATGCAGGTATTAAGTCACTGGGTTGCGCATGTTTATATTTCTTATGGTTGGAGGCATTCATTTGTCGTTTTGTCTATTTCCTCACTCCATGTATGGATGATTCTTTTGCAATTCATCATGGTGTTGGCCTGACAGTCTTTGTTACTCCTAAGCGGTGCTCCCCGGTGTCCATGTAAGCAGATGGTGCATGATGATTATAGGCCCCCTGGGGAGATTCAGGGGGCGCTCTCTAATTGATTGTCATGAAAGGCTCTAATTGAATAAAATGACATGCTGGAACAACACTCACTGCACCCCATTTGATGTTTTGCGGTGTGGTTAAACGCCGTCAAGAAGCCGCGGCAGGCTGCTCGTAAGCAGACTTGGTTTAGAATGGTCCTTCTACTTCCGAAATTAATTTGTTGAAGTAATTTCATAACATGAAGCTTTCATAAATAGAGCTGCTTTATATATGTAAATAGCCTCATACGTTCCAAGCCCCAAAAAACGGTCTTAGACCCTTTAAGTGAATATTATTAAATTTAAAAATTGGTAACAAAATACATATTAGCATTACATTAGTGCATAATCAAAATATATAATGTAAAGAATAATAACAAAAATTCTCCTAAACCCATTAAATGAATCGTTATACTTGGAGCAGTTGACCATGTGAATGCAGTACACTTGTTTGCCTTGAGATGGTGCTGATGTGTTGGTGATGCGTGCAGAGACACCTTTTTAGGACGTTCAATTTCCACGGTTTTATTTTACATTCGTATTTATCCAGGAATCATTTGCAAGTCCACTGGAGCAAATAAATGAATAAATAAACAAATAAAGTGTATGTATATATATATATATATATATATATATATATATATATATATATATATATATATATATATATATATATATATATATATATATATATATATATATATAGATAGATAGATAGATAGATAGATAGATAGATAGATAGATAGATAGATAGATAGATAGATAGATAGATAGATAGATATTTTTTTTTGAGTATGTAAGTTTAGTTTGGGGTCATGTCAAGTGCTTCCTGTGTGATGTCATTGCTTAAGTGCTAAAGACGTGCTAACAACGCAAACGTCAGACGCAACAGCCCAAAGTGGTATGTTACATATGCGGTTTTATGTGAATATGTATAATTTTAGCCATAGCTAATGTCAATGTCATGTTTGTTTGTTTCACAGTATAAATTATTGGAGGAAAGCGTGGCTGAAATGAGTAAAAATGAAAAGTGGAAGACCACAACATCGATACAAAAAAATTCTGAAGATGAATTTTTCGTAACAAGCGGCGTTCGTAAGTAGAGGTACCACTGTATTGGGTTTGAAACAGTTATATTGGAGGCTCTCTGATGGTTCATTCAAAATGTACCCAGATGTCCCCTTGATGCCATCATACAGATTAAGGTCGCATGTTGAAAATGTTCATACTGGCGGACGTAGTTTTTCAGATAGCAGAGACAGAGACAACTATGGCTGTGGTGTCTGGCGGTGAGAAGAGAAAATTAAGCATTGGGGTAACGGAAGGAGTCAGGCAGTGAGCAGTTTCCATAGTTCTCTTTTTAGAAGCGGGTGGGGGGCTCTCGGATTAGTAAACTGGAAAATGGTTAAAAAGTGTCAACGTGTAATTGCACGATAAGGCCCCCTCATGAAGAATTTGTCTGTCCCGATGCTATATTCAATGGCGGCCCTGCTAATCTCCTCGCGACACATTCGGTCTAGTGCAATCGGCCCCTCATAATCTCCCGTGACAGGACGGCGGCCAATGACGGAGGTGAAGGATTTATGGGAGGAGAAGAGGGGAAATATGTGTGGGCGTGATAAACTGGCAACAATTATCCATGTTTAGGACACCAAGAACATGTAGGAATGGAAAGGAACGGGTGGTGGGATGGAGCATGCCAAAGGAGCACAGCCCATATGTGAACCCCTGAATGGGATCAGATATTGGCAAACATCATGATTTGATGGCGTCACTGAAAACTTTCTCGCCTCTTTACAGGCATGCTTGCGGGCCTTCAGTTCTTTTTTGTTTGTGGGTAAAAATAATCGTCCAGATTTCGTTTTCAATTTGATGCAATCATAATATTTGTCATAAGAGGAGATAGGTCATACCGAGCCAACGCTTTGAAGTTTTTGAACATGTGATATCAAAGGAAAAGCATAAAAAACAAGAGGAGGCTTAATTATTGCATAGATTGACAAAACGTGACGACTTTCAAAATGCAACGATGCCGTCCTTTCTAAATGCTTGCAAACAGGAGGTAGAGAGGTACACCCCATCCGTGTCAAATTTTGCCCATGTTGGGCTCATTTACTGCCATTCAAAACTGCAAATATTGTCAATTTTGGACATATTGAAAACTTCTCTAACTAATCTAATTATGACACAATAAATACTCCTATTTCAAGTAAATAAATATATAGATATACAGCACATGTACTTTTTGCTATTTTTAACTTTTTTGTACATAAAGGGAGGATAGGGCTAATGCCGCTGAACATTTTAAGGGGTTGAAAGTAAATTTATATATATATATATATATATATATATATATATATATATATATATATATATATATATATATATATATATATATATATATATATATATATATATATATATATATATATATATGTGACGATGTTATGACCTTTTCAAAAGTGCACTCAAAGCACCCACACCAAATCACCATTTCAGTAAATAGATGGGGAAAGCTTATTAATCGGTGACAATTTTAAATAATGTTAATACATAACGTGCTTTTTTTTTGTATTTGGCTTGCACATACAGTAGCTAACCGTATTAGACATCCAGTAGTTTGTAGCTCCCAGAAAAATGTATATCAATAGATTACAGAAATAAATGTGCAAACTTAAATGTTTAGGCAACTGATAAGTTTTTTGCTCCAGTGGGTGACGACTGAAGTCCATATGTGCTTAGAACTGATTAGATCGACCGCTATATAATTAAATGATGATTGTGTGTCGAAAAAAAAATAAATAATAATAATAATAATACAGAGAAGGGAGATAAACATCCACAAAGTGGCTGAGGCTTGGGATGTATGATCTCCAAATGCGCCAATTGAAAAAAACGAATATTTGTTCTTAATCACTGAAAAACCTACTCTGATTTTTTTTAAACACACTTGCAATTTTCAAAGCTTTGCTGAGCGAGTTCTCAAGCAGACTACATTTTCCGGGTGCAGCAGCATTTTACTTTATACTGCTCATTGCATTTGTGAAAAACAAGAATTGCTGTGATGAAGCGTATAGTTTTGTGCCACGTGTATTGCTAATTTCAAGAGGGTGAGTGGTAAAACTTCCACACAAGTTTGGTGATGACGGTGCAGCTCATGAGCAGTGTCTTGAAAAGAACAACAAAAGACAAAACAAAACAAAAAAAACCAAAATAATTCAAATACTACATGCCATCATTATATAACCATTTGCTGTTTACGAAATGTGTAATAAATTATTTTATTTCTAAAGTATTAAAAATAAAATCAAAATAAAATAAAAGTTACCTGATTGTTTTTTTCTTTTACGGATCGAGTGTAAAATGGTGTAAATATTTGAATATAAACAGTATTCATCAAGCAGGACAGCTTTTTCTCGAATAATGAGAACATGGGTAATAAAAGTCACATTTAATAATAGTGAGCAAGCACGCGGCATTGTAAATGAAAGGTTTTACTCAATAAATATGGTAGCGACTGCAACATAAATGTATAAATAATCAAATGAACATTTACGGATTTATCGTATTTTTTCACTTCCTTGGTTTAAATAAAATGCGTCAATATTAATAACATGTCATTAAAAAAAAAAGTACAAAAGCAATCCTCAAACGAAGCAATATCCAAGAGGAGTTAAAAAAAAAAAGGTAACTTAGCAAACTTTGAAAGGGTGGGAGAGGGTTAAAAAAAAAAAAAAAAGTGTTCCCGGAGACCCAGCTAAGCCCGCCCGGCTCAATAAAACGAATCGCATCCAGACAAAACCCTCAACTGATGTTCATGTAAGCAACAGGCCGCCCCGTCCTGTGAGACTTTCCAATGGGCTGAAAGAGTAGTACGCCGTTTTCTCGCAGGGCTCAGCAGATAGACACAATATTTGCCAATAAATTACTACTGTATATAGGTATAGTTTAGCGAGGGTTCCAAATACAGATTTAAACATACCTGAGCTGCGACCTAAACCAACGCAACCGTGTCTTTATTAAAGCTGCGAAAAACAATCATTTAGCTTAGAAATACAGCATCAATTATATGACCCATTTGAAGCGGTTAGGGCGCAGAAATCGAAAGAAATGCGTTAAGGGGAAACTATTTGCAGCTTTGTGGATTTAACGATATAAATTCAACGAAAAATAATACGACATAACGCGAGACAATGTTTTCAAAGGGCATGTTGAATATCAGGCAAAAAAAAACAAAAAAACAAGCCAGACTGCAATCCTCTGACAATATAATTACCCGAATGGCGATTAAATTGAAAATGATGATGACATCTGCGTCCAAATATAAAACAGAAAAACACTTGTATAATCATTTACATCTGAATTGAAATTTGCTCCATTTGCTTCCCTCTAAACGTATAAAAATGAGAAAAAAGTGCAAGAAAACAACTGTTTCAAATGGCAGGGCATCATCTGCATTTATACTGCAGAGCAATCACCTTTACTATCAGTTTCAATATGTGAGAGTCCATTTCCTTTCATGAAAAAATAATAACATTCCAATGGTATCCAAATACTTTGGGATTTAATTCAGGAAACGTGTTTCTCCTCATGACAAAAGCTACAATTGCATAAAGCGTTCTCATAGGCATATGTATTCACCATTAATAACACAACGAAATGAAATTACACCGATCAACTGATGTTTACATGGATTAAAACTTGAAATCAATTCATATTGCTGATTGGGAACGTTTTCAAACATTCTCCCTCAGCTTTGAGCGAACAGCCCGCGCCTTAAATTCCATACAACTATAAACATATTTAAAAAAAACTGAAAAAGAAAATGCAGAGGAAAACATAATGCACCAGACCTGGAGGATTATCGTTTAAATCGTGTGAAAACCTGGCACGTGCTCAGATAAATCTGTGAGCGTTCCGCCAAGCAGCTGACAAAAGAAGTAAACATTTTGAGGGGGAGGAAGAAAAAAACAACTTTGTTCAAGGTGATTTTATGGTTCTGTCGGCCCGCCTCTGCTTGGAGTATTTGGTTGCGGTTTTAGTGCTGGTAAAAAGTTGAAATACATTTAAATGTGCGTGAGGGGCACGGTCCCGTTGACGTGGGCGCCGCTGCCCTGGTAGTGCTGAGTGTGGAGCACTTGCAGGCGCCCCTGCACGGACGAGTCGCCCGTCGCGTCCCCGGCGGGCAAGTACATGCTGATCATGTCCCGCAGGTCCCCCGGGGGGCAGGGCTGGCGCGCCGCGGACACCGGAGGGCTCGCGCTGGGCTCCGATTTGACCAGGGGCCCCAGACCGAGGGCCCCGGACACCGGCGACACGCCGGCGCTGTGGTGCTGCGTGTGAGTGTGAGTGTAGCCCGTGATTCCGCCGTAGCCGGGCGGCGAGGAGGCGCTCATGTAGCTCTGGGAGTTCGAGATGGGGCTGTACGATAAGGTGCTCATGTCGTACCTGTGCACGGGCTGCGAGTGTTGGTGCGCGTGCTGGTGCGGATGCGGGTGCGGGTGCGGGTGCGGGTGAGCGCCGGCGCCCGGGTGCTGCGAGTAAGCCTGCAGCTGCGCCTCCTGCATCATGACGTGAGCCGCGGCGGCCGCGGCGGCAACCTGTCCGGGGTAAGCGCCGTTCGGCCAACCGTTGACGTGCGCCGTGTAGACTCCCGCGCCGTGGCCGGAGCTCTCCAGCCGCTGCCCGCCGCCCATCCCTGCCGCCGCGTTACCGAGGAGCCCCCCCGCTAGCGAGTACTTGTCCTTCTTGAGCAACGTCTTGGTCTTCCTCCGCGGCCGGTACTTGTAGTCCGGGTGCTCCTTCATGTGCATGGCCCGCAGCCGCTTGGCCTCGTCGATGAAGGGCCGCTTCTCGGCCTCGGTCATCACCTTCCACTCGGCTCCCAGCCTCTTGCTGATCTCCGAGTTGTGCATCTTGGGGTTCTCCTGGGCCATCTTGCGCCGTTGGCCGCGCGACCACACCATGAAGGCGTTCATTGGTCTTTTGATTCGCTCCTGGGGGACTTTGACTCCGCCGCCGCCGCCGCCGCTGTGACTCCCGGGGTTGGACGGGATGCTCTGGTGCACCGCGGGGGAGTGCAAGTCCGTCTCCATCATGATGCTGTACATTCACCTTGCGTTGACAGAATCTCTCAGACGCGCGGGAACATCGGGGCCGCTTCGCCCCCCAGCCCCAGAGGATGATCAAGAAGAGTCTCGGACTCAAGGGAAACTTGCTCCGTACGTCCCCGCCTTGGACTTTCCACTGTCATCCGCCGGGAGGAAGGCAGCCTAGTTTGGGAACCCGGCGTGCGTTAGCAAAAGTTCGCCTAACGTGCTCGGGTCGTGCGCGGCTGACTCTCGCTAAATGAGATCCGGCGGCCAATGGAGAGGCTCTGGCGGGCGCGTCATTTGCATGCGCGGGCACGACATTTTGTTGACGTCACAGCGGCTGTGTGTGTGTGCGTGTGTATGCGGACACTAAAGCAGGAGTTCTCAAAGTTTTTGGAGTCAGGAACACCTTTTAGAAAACATATTTTCCAAAGACCCCCATTGCAAATATTTACGAAAAAAAAAATCATTTAAGCCCTTTTTATTAGATTCAATTTGACAACAAGAATATTTGTTAGTTTTCAGCTCTACTGAAGTTTGGAAAATAAAAATTGCAAATTGCACGCCTCCCTATAACAACTGGCTCACTATCCGCCAAACAGATGGCTACCAATTATTTAGTCTAAAACAGCATTAGAAAATACAAACCTGCTTTAGCTTTGCAGGCTTCATCCCCTCCTTAGCAAGCGATTGTAGACACAAAACACATTCTGACAAATTTCAAATTGATTACATTTTAAAAATTATATTAAATGGAATGAATTGGTTGCTTTATTTAAGAGTCGTGAATACTTTCACAATTTAATATGGAAAAAAATGAAATAAACACAAATATATATGTATATACTATTATTAATATATAAAAAGATATATATATATTTTATGAATAACCTAGATTCTTTCACGGACCCCCGTGGGTCCGCGGACCCCACTGTGAGAACCGCTGCACTAAAGCATTCACACTTGAGTGACTTTATAACTATATTGAAGTAATTGTATAAAGAACGGAACACACTTTTTCTGAACTTCATCGAATCCCATTTATTCTGACGCACGACCTAATATAAGTATTCAGGTTGTTAAAAACATGTCATATTTGAAAAGACAATGTCCCGACAGATAAAAGTTTTGCAAATTGGATGCTTAATCGAATTATCATCTCGAAACGATTTTACTTCTGCAACAAATCAATAATCAAACGCTGCAAATTAGAGGCTTGAAATTTCTCTGCGCTTTTGACATCCAACAAACTCTGCTGCATGCAGAGCCACAGGTGCATTTCTGTTGTCTGTTGCTCGGAGACGCTTGATTGGCAGCGCAGAGCATGTGCCATTCAAAGCAACCTTTTGTTTCCTTCCAGTGCTCTGGTGAATACGGGGAAGATACTTAACACGCACACGCGCGCGCACAAACACACTCTGGCGTTCAATAGCTGGCATCAGTTTTAAAAACTGGAGATATTTCTTGACATCTTTGTTGTGTTATTCCTGCTTGCGCAATGTCCATTCTTGAGAATATAAAGAGGACGTTTAATTCTATAAAATATACAACACAATGCAAATTCGTTATTATGATTCTTTTTTGGGCGGATTGATTGGCAAATGCATCATTCTGACCAATCAATAAAACTAGTGAAATAAATGTGTGCAGCAAATCGTGGGCCTCTCGAAGGCTCTGTTACATGACACACAGTTTGTTTTTCTTTCTTTTAACATTAATGGTATATTTAGTTTTTATTCAACGTTTTCCTTGGGTGTTCTCTAATACGCGAGCGGCCGCCTGCATGCACTTCATGTACCACGGCTCCCTCGCACCTGTTGTTGCTGAGTGGTTCAAGATCGGACCTGCTTGTCACGTTGGTTTTTCCTTTTGTTCGTTTGTTTCAGTTGTTGGCATTTAGACAAGGAACTACGGACACAGATTACTTTATTGCACGAGTTCTGAGATTCTGAGATTTGTTTTGACTCGTGATCAAATGTAATAGCCACCTTGTTCGTTTCAGTCTCATTAAAAAACTACCTGTATGCTTTCTAGTTATATGAAACTTTCCGTAAAAAGTTAAATGTAAAGGGTATGCACAAATATGCCCACACAAACCGTCAATAATTTTTATATCATTTCTGTCGGTATTTTTATTTTAAGAAATTGCTTTCAAAATGGTCAGCTTTCTCCGTTTTTTTTCTCTTCATGACAAGGTGGTGCGTCTGATGTGAATTTGAAGAAAGAGTTGCATCAAAATGCTCCAACTTCTGTTTTCCTTGGCCTTCATGGAGAAGCACACACAAACATACACATTATATATATATATATATATATATATATATATATATATATATATATATATATATATATATATATATATATATATATATATATATATATATATATATATATATATATATATATACACACACATATCTTTACATTCGACAACATTGCATTTGCAACAGTACATTCAACCGGTTGAATTGATTTCATTATTAAAGAGTCATGAAGAGTTGAGGTTTCACAATTTAATATTAAATAAAATTTAATTAACTAATATATATATATATATATATATATATATATATATATATATATATATATATATATATATATATATATATATATATATATATATATATATATATATATATATATATATATATATATATATATATATATATATATATATATATGCTCTATATCGCTTGTTTTTACCAGGGTACAAGCGTGCTTATCTCTGCTGACTTGGCATACATACAGGGCTGGAGTTTCTTGACAACCAGAGATCTCGTGACCACCCCACGTGGAGGAGATTTTTTTTTAACCTTTTTGAAACTTTCTTGCCAATGTTTTCAAGGAGGCAGTACTCTTAGATCACTTGGTGGTCTGCCACAATCTACATCTGTATTGCCAGAGGTGGGCTACTTTCCATTATCGTCAGCCCATAATTTTTTCAAGCCAGATGACATTGTAATCGCCAGTCCATCAGTGTATTTTTCCCAACCTTCCGCCTACTTTAGAGGGTGACATTTGACCTTTTTATTCTTCTGGTCCATCGCTGGTCTACCTCTGTCTGCACTATTTTTTTTTCTGTTTTATTATTTACACTTAAACCTAAAACCATGTATGTGGTTCCACAATCATACAGGTAATTGAAACATAACAGAATACTATAAGTGTAACATGAAAACAAAGCTAGTTAAGGGGTTTAAACCTCGGCTATATTACACCATTATGTTTAATATAGGGGACAAGAGTGCAATTAGCAATTATGTCCAATGGATGGCATTATCAAGCCTTACATGACACTCAAATGGTGGATGTTAGTTCTCATTTATCATTGCCTGGCCTCCATCTATAGAAGACGGTTTCATTAACACTTGTCAAAATTGAATCTGTCACATACACTACAAGGGACACAAAGTATTGCAGCGGTTGAACATACTAAAAAAAAAAAAAATAGGGAATTAACAACCCTAATTCTTGATTCTTCTGGCCATGAGCCAATCAGAGAAAAACTGCAAATTTGGTCTGTGTTCATTGGTAAATGCATACCAGAATGCTATTACCAGCAAGAAACCAGGGCTAAGACAAGGAGCAACTATAAATAAATCTCTGGTAAAGTCAGCTGTGTTATAGGTGTGAGTGACGAGCAGTGAATTGAACCAATCCAGTGGAGATCTCTCCCCCAACACTTTAGGGCAGCAATGGCTTTTGTACCTTTGGCCAATCCAAATGAATAAATGAGGAGCAGAAAGATTCTGCAACCAGACTGGAAAGAGATCTGAGAATGTCAGGTTCCTGTCCGCTCTCCTAGATGCCTTCCTTCGTGTATGTTGTTTATTAAATATTCTCAGTTGCCTGAACCTGACATGACCTGGTCTCAGATTTGGTGGGGCTGAGCTTCATCCCAGCCGATTCACACTCAGCTGCGAATCACTCCAGTGAGAGTCGGAGGTCATGGCCCGGGGAAGCCAACAGCACCACATCATCTGCAAATAGCAGAGATAAAATGCTGAGACCCTCAAACCGGACCTCCTCAACGCTTTGGCTGCACCTAGAAATTCTGTCCATAAAAGTAAAGAACACCATCGGAGCCAACACACCACCATTTATTTTGCCGGCTGATTATGACTTTTGAATGAGAAGGGCTTATACGCTGGACTGGTAGCCATCCTTTTTGCAGGTAAAAACTGCAATAGCACGATGGAGCCTCATGAAAGCTGCATAAGATGGTTCTGGAAACAGTCTATGCCACAGAGTATGAGGGGGTTGAGTTTCTGAGCCGGCCTTGCAAGGGTTAAGTGATCGATCAGTTGTTAATAATATTTGAATAAACACACACTTCAAAGGAATAACTTATGTGCATTAGACAACAGACCCAGTTGGTTTTTGACTCTGTCATAGCAAACTGTCAACTCTTCTAGAGTTCAGCTGCACTGACAGAGCATACGCATACGAATATGCGCACACACACACACACACACACACACGCACACACACACAAACACACACACACACACACACACACCGCACGCACGCACACGCACACACACTCGGGGTTCGAGTTCTGACCTATATGCCCTTTATACTCTATTTTTGACATGTTCTAGGCTGTACAACATATTAGACACTTCACACATCCTGAGTGGTTATAATAATTGGCATGGGGGGGGTGGGGGGGGGTGGTAGGAGCAGAGAAGGGTTAAGGGAGATCAAATATGAAAGCATATAATAAAGACCAACCATTTGTGTTTGAAGATTTCAAATAGCAGTGAGCTGCATTCCTTGACAGTTCAGTCTCATTCATCATTGAAGTCGCAGCAGCATCCGGCAAGCGGTTGAGTGTCAAGTCCATAATGTCACGAAAATAGCATGAAATTAACATGTGATGTCAGAATGTTCACTGTACCACGTCGAGCAGTTGCAATCAATTTCTTTCAGGAACTGATTATTTTTTAGATACATCGATCATATCTGATTTGGTTGATCCATAGTGCACATTAACTCATTTAATTCCAGGTATTTTCAGACTCTCCTTTAGCCCGAAAATTATTTTAAAAAATCTGAACATAAGTAGTCAGGAGGGAATGTTGTGACTCTTTCACTTACTTCATTCCAAAGACATTTTTTTACGTTTTGTAAGAGACCAGACATTCTATCCCAGGCACTTATATTAAAAAAAAAAAAAAAAAAAAAAGTTATCAGGACCAAAATAGGGTCTAAAATGTTTGGTGTTAAATTAATCTGTACTAAAGTAATCATTTAAGTGACTAATTACAAAAGTAATTCAATACTTTAGGTAATTAATAAAGTAATTGATTTTTTGTAATAAGTACTAAAGTAATTGCTTACTGAAGCTAATGTACTAAAGTTATGAATTCTTTTAGACACTGAAGTACTACAGACAGTAACAAATTTCTTTAGTACTTTACAAATCTAAAGAATCGATTTCTTTGGTAATTTAGAAAATAATACATTATTTTAGTACTTTAGAACTCTCTAAAGGAAGTCATTTTTTTTTCATGACTTAAGTACCCCAAATCATTAATTACAGTACTGTAGTACCTAAAGAATTAAATGACGTTCCTACTTTAGTACCTTAAATAAATAGATGGACCGTCTGCGGTCCACTTGGTTGGACTGTGGGAAGGTTCCTGCCCAATGGCTTTGCCTGCTGTCAAGTCATCATTGCACTATATGGCACAATATGTTTTCTGCAATCTATATTGTTTACCTGTATTTGTGTGAAATGTGTATCTATTTGTCTGTATTTGGTACATGCAGCATCCACTTCAACCTGTGGGCCTGGAAGGGGGCTCCTCCCACCCGTGGTCCCTTCTGGAGCGTTCTGATTTTTCCCAAATTGGGGTTTTGGAGTTTTTCCTTCCCCTTCTGGGAGCTTTGAGAGGGGATGCTGTTGTGTACCATACATCGAAAAGATGTCTCTGGATGACTTCTTTTTTCGAAAGAAATCTGGACATGACCTCTTTTCATTTCTGAAGCCCTTTGAGACTTCGGTGATTTAGGACTATTTAGGACTGATTGATTGATTGAGTTTTGGTCTTAAAAAAAAAAGAAGAATACTTTTGTACTTTTCTATCTAAAGTAATCGATTACTTTCATACTTGAATAAATCAATATAAAATATTTTAGTCCACTTGAAAAAAAATCAATAAGTGCATACAATTGAATGTCTGGAATAATGAAAATGAGGTAAAGACGTAAAAATACATCTTTGGCATGGAACGTGTTAAGAAGACCAGTCACGAAAAATTAAAACTACGATGTACGTTCCATTTTTTTTCCTGCAAATTCAATAAATCTCTTTCCAGGAAGCATATGATTTGATTGGTTAATTCAGGTCACATGACAACAGGGGCTACTGAAAAATTGCATGTAGCTCAAACATAGTTTAGACAGTCATCTGCAGTAGAAAAAATGCACACAAAGAATATACAGTACAGTGGGCCCCCGGTTTACGAACCCCCTGTCTTACGTATTTTTCAACTTACGACGTGGACCGCGGCGTTTTTTCGTCCCCTTCTTACGCACAAACCTTTCGTCTTACGAACCATCCAACATGCTGGTCAGTGTGTCCGCACTATTTTTTGCGCTTTGCTGCATCAAGGATAACAACTTTTCTCACATGTCACAGAAATGCCGATATGCTATTGGTCGATTAAGGCCGTCACGGAGATGCCGATATGCTATTGGCCGAACTCCCTTGCTTGATGGAACGAGCTGGTCAGTGTGTGGTGAAGACTTTGCAAACATTTATCTGTTAGACATGGCTTCAAAAAATTCCAAGTGTCGTAAAGGAAGAAGTAAGAGGATGACGACAAAAGAAACGAAGCAGGAGATAATAAAAAATAATCAAAAAATACGAAGCGGCAGATAACATGAGATATTTATGCAAAAAGATGGTACATGGAAGTTTATCTATATATTTTTTTTTGTTATTTAAATTTTTTGGAATCATCTGTTAACAGCAACATCTTCTCTCTAACAGACTGAACATGCCTGCATGTTTAGTCCCAACATATTCATAGAAAACGAATGGATATTTTCAAGACTAACTTAATACTGTTATTTAAATAGCAGTTCAAAATCGAAATCAATCCTTCAACAGCATCTTTTTTTATCTCCTTTTGTTTGATAGATTTTTTTTTAGTGAACATAAAAAGACATTGCACATAATTCATATATACAATCATAAATACGCAAATAAAATCATATATAAAGTACTGAATATAAAAAAAAAATCTTTTTCTTTTATTTTTTTGCTTTTTACCAGGAATCGAGAAGCATTTATTTCCAAAAAATAAAAATAAAAAATCAACTTAAATAGCTCTTTATTTTGTGCCGGCCAGCATGTTGGATTTTGTATCGATACACAACAGGATACGTTCTAACACTGAATTTAAGTGAAAACAGGACCAAATTGTGAAGTTTCAGTGCATACGAGCAGGCAAGAGTAGATATTGCAGTAGGTAGTTACTTTCTTCCTCAATACTATATTCAACCATGTGTATTGGTACTGGTGTACCTTTAGCTTGCTGGGAGAGGCTTCTTGCACAATAGCCTTTAGACGCTTGTGTTGCTGTTCTGTCCAACTGACTTGACTTTGCAAATGTCATAGTCAATTAAAAACATAAAAATCAAAAACTCTATAGGAGCCAGAGAGGATGAAGGTGGCCCGATTCTCCAGCCCTAAGGCAGTGGCCAGCTGGGAGAACTACAAGTCGGTAAAGGCCAGCAACAAGTTGACCCGGAAGGTCCTGGCGCGCTCATCCACTGAAAAGCAGAGCGTCAGGTTCGTCATGGCGGTCATCAACCCCTACACAGACGCCAGGCTGAGGGTCCTAGCCAAGAACGCGGACAAGGACGATCGCAGGGACGCGGCTGATGTCTTGAAGATGTTTCAGAGGAGGATCTCAGTGATGAACGTGCTCAGGCATGGGCAGGGCGTGCGCTGGAACCACAAGTACCGCTGAGTGCTGAGGCTAAGGGCAGGAGGTGACGAGGGCGGCGAAGGAGGCCTTGAGGACCAGCCAGACCGTTTTGACCTGCAGGCCAACCTGGACTGTGCGAAGGCAGAGGAGGAGGAGGAGAGCAAAGTGATCTTGGCTGAGCTTGCCAGGGAGCTGGCTGATGCCCAAGGAGCAACTTGTCAGTGGACAAGTTGCTCCTTGGTGCGGTCGGCAAATACACCTGCAACTTGGCCAAGAAGGTCCAGGCCAAATCCTCTGTGGCTGAGAGCTGCAGGTAGGTGATGACCCCAGCAGGAGATTGACGTGGCACTCAAGAGGGGCGACCCGCCCTCTGTAATGTTCGACGCCCTGGTCAAGCTTGAGATGGGCTGGGCGGTCCTGAATCGGCATCTGGGCCATATGTTGTCCTTTGGGATGTTTTTTGTGGGACTCCTTGATGTGCAGGAAGGACAAGATGGAGCGCAGGGTGCGGTTCCTCTCCCTTGCTATGTGCCACAGGGTTAGTGTCAGGGTTCAGGCACCTGCTGGAGTTGCTGGTGGCCTCAGACCCGACCTTGCAGAGGCACAGGTGCCAGGAGGGGCACAAGCTGGCCAACACCATCTTGCCGCACATCAGCAGGTCCCTCTTCAACTGTTTTGGTGCTAACTTCTCCAAAAACGCAAGGAACAGTAAGGCCGTGGCTTCAATTTGAATATTAACATTGATATTGTGGAATGCATGGGCGGCTCGGTGGCGCAGTGAATCGCACGTCCGCCACACAGTTCAAAGGTTCAAATCCACCTGGCTCCGGCCTTCCTGTGTGGAGTTAGCATATTCTCCTCGAGCGATTTGGCAGCAACCTGAGTGGAGGAAATTGACCCGGTTTGTTATGAGGAGATGTGTGATTTGCAATTTTTAATATCTAAACTTCAGTATGGCTGAAAAGTAACAAATAGACTTGTTGTCGAATGAAATCTGTTGGTGAACAAAAAGGGCACTTATATTTGGCTGAAATCAAATTTTTGCTTTTGTTTTGTTTCTGCCAGCATTTGCAATGGGAAACTTTCTTAAAAGTATCCCTGGCTCCAAAATTTTGAAAACCCCAAGTGACAATGCTCGATCACAGTAACGGGCAGTTCCACCACCAGAACTGCACGTACTGCCACAAACGGTACGCTCATATATTTCTTCCTGGTAAAAAAAAAAACAGAAAGTCGATGTAAAGCGTTGTTCAGTAACGATGGTAGAAGCCTGTGCCCTGTGTTATGCTTGTATGATTGCGAGCCTGTACAAAACACTGAAAGTGGCAGCCGTGTGGTCTATCTTGAAAGAAGCTGAAACGAAACCAAGGAAGCAAGCTAGCCTCGTTTTAGTGTTCTCAGCCTGCAGTATTTAAAATCATTTTTAGCCATAAATAATGTCTCAGAATCATACATAGAAATAGTGACTAAACTCCTTAAGAGAAGTGTGCAAGTGTATGTTTGCTTGTTAGTTGTGTTGGTTATTTGTCCAGAAGTAAAAAACTATCCCCCCTCATTCTTCCTTCAGCTGTTCTTTCTTCTTGCTGTCCTAGTATTAATTGCATTGTTGCTTTTTGGGCATTTACAGGAAATGAGGGAGACAAAATGGAGCATGTAACCATGGTGATGTTTTGTCACTGTGTCAGGTTCACCTATTAGAAATTTGTAAAAACTAAAAACAACGAAGGAGAAAAGGCATTAATTTCTGCTCATGCATGAGGAGATCAGAGAAGGACTGCACAAGTCTGCTGCGCTCAGAAACGGTCTCTCCAAACCCTCTCTTTTTATTTGGTTTATTTCCTAAAAGGGCAAAAGAGCAGCGGGGGTGGGGGGGTGGGGGGGTGGGGTGTATTTGTTCATCTATGTGTCTGCATGCGGAGGTGGAAGATTAGTACACGTATGGCACAACAATTCATGGAGCGAGACATTCTGCAAGATACTTTCAATCACAAGTGAAGTGACACCTGTCTGCGGTTTGATCTTGGCCAAATTTGTCGCAGCAACCTTCTCAAAGCAAAGCATTTCTTCATTGCAAGCAGTTACATTGAACCTTCTCATTGTAAAGCAATTCTACATTGCAGGCGGTTTTAGTGATTGTAGCAAATGTATAATCACTATATTTATTCCAACACACTGGCAAAAGAGGATTCCTTGCTCTGACCCAAAAGCGTAAAGGAGTTGTCCATCAGCCCGTCGCTCGTGGACACCCGTTTTGCTGATGGATCGACGAATGACAGGCAAACTAAAAAAATAAACAAACAAACAAACAAACAAAAAAGGCAAATTAAAAATGTTGGAATCACAATTTTCATCCAATTGTGGGGATAGACATTGCGTCAGATGTCACTCCGCTTTTTGCTTACTGAGATCGATTTCAACTGAGGTGGATGTTTATCTGCTATAGTGCTGCATCTTAGTTCAAACTGCAATCGGCCTGCAGTCTATGTGGCATTAGTCACTTTACAGTACCACCAAGCAATGGAGGAATATGTCTGTCCAATTATAACACATGGTTTGTGTCGCTAAAAGGACACAATTACGGTATCGTTAGATGCATTTCTTCATTTTATATCGAATAACGTACTGTTGCGGTTATGGGGGCTTGGGGCGTAAACGAGTCAGGTGCGAGGCAATGCGTGCATAGACGCAGATGCGGAAAGTGATGTTGTGACAATAAAATAATTTGAAGTTTCAATGTTTTGATTTTTTTTTTAAACAGCTGATTATATGAATTTGTTTAAAATCCCTCAAAGTCATCATCACTATCTGACATGCCGAATATCACCTCCCATTTAAATTCCGGATGTCCTCTCCACATTGCTCTTCATTTGCGCATACGTCTTCATTACTGCTCCACGGGTAGCCATCTTCGGACCAGTCCAATTTAGTTTGAAATGGAGGTCTTCCGAGATGATTTGCTGATCACCTCACTTGGGACGTTTGAGTGACGACTGTTGTGAGATCAGAGCGTGGAAGGTCGCCCTTGGCTGTTTCTCCCCCCACCTGCCGACATCCATGTTCAAGCTCACGTCCAAGGGCTGAAGGAGGCAAGTCCAGCCGTTTTTTTTTTCCTTTTCATAATGCGTCCGCCCAAAAAAAATATCCACACAGCTTCATTTTTGACATCAAAGAGGCAATTTGGCAACACTTGACGAAAGCGCGTTTTTTGCATTGTCCTGTGCAAATGCTCTAAAACGTATGCAAACTATATTGAATTAGAGGTATATATATAATAATTTTAGGTCTTGTAAATGACGTTACTTTTCCCGCGTTCAAATTATTTTTATTCATGTGGAGAAAAATTGCTCTGTTTTGAGTTATGCAGTTATGGAGGTTGAAAACGAGGGGGGAAAAAAACTCGACCTGTACTCTTGCGCTTTCATTCCTAATGTATTTAAAATCCTTTTTTAAATTCAGTCTGACAATGTTTAAATTTGAGTGAAGCTATTCAAAATAGATACTTTGTTCCATTGCACAATTATGGTTTACATAAAGTAGACATCCATCCATCCATTATCTACCGCTTTATCCGGCGTCAGGTCGAGGGGGCGGCAGCTTCAGCCGACCTCCCTCTCCCCAGCCACTTCATCCAGCTCTTCCAGGAGGATCCCTAAATGTTCCCAGGCCAGCCCAAAGACACAATCGTGTCTCGTGATGGTGCTTTTGCTCGTCCCCAGGGCCTCCTCCTGTTGGATGACGTTTTTAGATTGTGTAATAATTGAGCTTAATAAGCAACAATAATGGCTTTGCTTTGGCTTCATCAGGAACATGAAAAACTTTCAGGGTATGCCAATTCAATATTTTTATTTTTTTTAAAGCCTAAATATTGATTGACAGCTTACTTTTCTATTTATAAGTTGAGTTGATGTTTTTTTTTTTTTTAAATAAGCGCACACAGAAGCAATGCGGTTTCACTTTCTGAGCCAGCTATGAACCGTCAATGAGAATGACATTTGACATAGACAGCCATTGAATGTGAACGTTCGAATCAATCTTTGTTTTGCAAAAGATCTCGTTGTTGCTATTCTATGTTAAAGTAGCCAAACGCACTAAATCATTTCAAGCATATACGCTCAACATTTAATCTTCACACCTTGTCCTCTAATTCAGTGGTTCTCAAAGTGGGGCCCGTGAAATCATCGGGGTGTTTTGGAACTGATTTAGTTTATCCTTCAAAGGGACAGTATTTAGGATTCACACCGTTTTTCAAAAAAAGGAATACATTTATTGATTGTAAATTTCAAAAACATGCAAATGAATGTGTTCTTAATTAGAAACAGCATATTTCAAACATATTCATAGGCCTAGTTTTCATTAAATTATATTACACAGGGGGTGGCACTTGTCCGAAGGCGGCCATGTTTGTTATACTGTAGCTACGGACAATGATAAATGCAGGACGTGCAGTGTCTCCCTGTCCGTAATGAATGTTCCTTCTCTTTATGAAATCTGGCCCATGAGTGTCTGTGAGTCGTGTTTTCTTCATTGGAATGTTGTCATTTATTCTAATTTGCCCCGAATTAATCGTTTGTTGGTCCAACTTGTGACTGTAGATAACATGCGAGCTAATGTTAATTCTTCAGCATGTTATATCGTGTTGCTTTTTGTTGCATTTAGCTCGCTAGCATTTTTGTTTGTGCTAGCTATTTCTGTTTGGTATGTTAGCATATGCAAACGTTTGCATTGCTAATCATACTCGTTTTCTTAACAGACACAGAAATCTCTCTCTCTCATTCACATCTTGCACACATCCTTAATTCAATTAGGGCATGCTCCAAGGTTGAGGGGTAGACCATGCACTTACTCAGGTACAATAGTAAACACTTTACCGTCTGTCACACGGTAACACGGCCCTGCCCCCTTGTACAAAATAGCACGCATTGTTTGGATGTGCTGGGTTGATGAGGGAACAGAGAAATGCCTGCAACACCTGGGAGACCTAGGTGTTATTATTCGGTCTGATTTTCTTAAACCCAGGAGTTGACCGCGAAAGCATCAATGAGATTATTGAAAGCGAAGAGGCAGAATATAGACATAACCTTGAGGGAATGAAGTAAGCAGTGGAGGAGACCCACATTGGGGATGGTGATCGTTGGGGGTGGGGGGCTCTTTGTTAGACTGATGGCTGCTTGTTTAGTAGTCCAAGCGAAAACAGATTAGTCCATGAAGAAAGGGATTACCAACAATGATAGTCCCGTTGAGGGACGCGATGAAGTTGGAGCCAATCAAAGCACATGCACCCACACGCACCCCCCCCCCCCCCACACACACACACAAACACACACAGGCAGTGCTTTCAAAAGCAATCAACTACATTTTTGCTAAAACAAAGCCATTGATCTGCATATTTACCAAAACATTTAAAAATAGCACTTGTTGCCTGTCTGCACTTCCTGAAATTAAGTTTCACCATTGAATTTCATATACGGTATATGATTAGAATAATACATGATTTACATAAGATTTATTATCAGTGCAATACATTGTAATCCAATTCATATATTTGTTATGCTGTGATTTCTACTTATATATACATACTTATATATAGTATAAATTGGATTACAGCTATAATGTATTGCACTGATACTACACACACACACACACACACACACACACACACACACACACACACACACACACACACACATATATATATATATATATATATATATATATATATATATATATATATATATATATATATATATATATATATATATATATATATGTTGTTGGTTTTTTTTTATATAATGCACAGTATAGAAAAATACACTGTGCCATGACACTTTCCTGAAAAGTCAAGCCAGCATGGCAGGATGCACAAAAACAAACAATGGTGGAAATTCAACCAGGAGTCCTCATTGAAAGCAGTCTTACCGCATTTTGCAACCTCGTGTGTGACGCACAAAGGCCACACTGCAGAGAATGTGAGCGCAATGGTTCACTTCTCTATGAACTAATTCAGTTTCAAATTTCCTACAGCTCGCACTAAAACCAATACAAAAATAAACTAAAGCAACACTGTAACACTGCTTTTTATTCTGTTGGAAGAGGAGGAGGAACCTTCTTTTCTCTGCTCAAAGCAACCCTGGTAGCTACTTCTACGAAAATGCACACACACACACATACACACATTTACTGTATGCAAGAACTGCAGGACAATAGAATGGAACCATTTTGTGTTCTGACAATAGAGCATTCATTAAATTACATTAAATTAAATCATCTTTTTTTTAAAAAGAAGCTTTAAATTAACACAAAAATTGTGTACCTGGGTTTTCATTCAAAAGTTTTAATATTTGAAGTGATTTTTTTTTTAATACATATTTTGTTGAATCAGTCATATCATAAGGATATTTGCCATGTGGCTATATACAGTATCATCACATATTACTTTCAGTCCAGCTATAAGAGGAGCGTTGGTCCAATAAAAAATAAAAAATAAATCAAAAAATAAAGTTGTTCAGACTTAAATGCACATTTTGAACATCTCAGATTTCATATGACGTACAGTGAGTGTATGACCTGGTTTGCCCACAAAAATAAATGAGAAAATACACTAATGTCTGTGTTCTTGCTGACATTTACCTCTGGAGTTTTGATGTTCCAGCCCTACCCAGCTCATTGGAAGATGGAATCCCCCCCCCCCCCTCACTTCCTCCTCCCTTTCCTCCCACATGTTAAATTAGGCATTTCACTACTGCTGCGGCTTCTGAAGAGGCGGAAGAATGAGGACTTCCTGCAGAGGGCATTTAAGTGCAGGACTGAGGACCCCCCCCCCTTCTCCGACTCGCTCCAGAGTTCTCCCGTTCATCCTAAATGGGGTCAAGCTGCCAGCCAAGATCTCTGCTTTCAAAGAGCCCAAAGAGCGGCACCCCTCCAACTGGCCTTTTCTCCATTCCATCAGCAACCTTTTTTTTTTCTTTTCCCCTTTTTTTTTACCCCTCCCCTCCCACTCGGTTTCACAAATCGAACATGTAACTGGACTGCTTCATTTGACAAAAGGTTGAAAATCAAACCCAGGCACTAGTAATGTTTAGGAGACAGCTGGGATTATTAATATGTCCACGTCAACCCTTATTAATAGAATAAGTAATCTCAAAAAGGACGGGCGAGTCTGAAACATTACACTTCCAAGATGGAGTGAAATTAGTTCTTGTCCATATGGCTTTATGGTCTTTGTGTGTTATTCCTTGCAAACAGTGGACCAAAATTTCAATTCAGCTAATCATTACAGAACAACTTTCAGCCACATCTGATTCACACACACACGCGCAAGGTGATGCCAGGGGGGAGTGCGGATGACCCCAGAGACGTTAGGCGCTGCCCTAACGTCTACCAAAATCCAATTCAAACCTATCCACTAAAAGTCGATCCTAACGCTTAGAAAGAGGTCTGAACTTGTGGGGTCCACCAAAATGGTCCGCACAAGTGCAAGAGATCCACACAAAGACAACAAAATCCGGGATTTGTTCTCCACCATGTAGCAAAAAAACAAGGTCACAACACAGATTCATGTAAGACTTCTCTGTCAGGAGTAGCAACATACCTTTTATCTTCTCAACAGACCTCCATCATAGAGTTATCACTTGCTGAAGCTTAGCACAAGGAAAAAATTGAAAAACTGAAAATTGCCAGAGATAATTCCACAATGTGTCCATCTGTTGCTTATATATGTAGTTTCAGCTGTGTCCAGCGGCAAAAAGAATAGCCGTGCAGTGTTGTTTGCATCAATATCTTCAAGGCCGTCGCTCCAAAGAGCCTGAACGACACTGGTGAAAAACTCTCAGCCTTCCTCCGACCCCATACTCGCTTTTATTTAATTTGTCTATATAATGGCTGTGAATGTAAGCGGGGCTTTTGGGAGGGGCAGGCCAAAAGAAACAATACATTTTGATTGGCTTCCCCTTTTTGAAAATGACTGTCAAAGTGTGATTTACTATTGTTGGGGCAGAATAATGCTGAACAATGCAACTGGGGGCAGGGGGTTTAGTCTTATACATGCAAGCTGATATTGAAGGGGGTTTTGGCCGGGGTTGTCGGCTGTGGACTGGATAACCCTGCAGGGCTGCAACCAGGCCGGAGTTAGTGTCATAATTGGAGGCCTTCAGCTACCATTGTGGCGGCTATGTCAACAGAGAGGCCGCTGGGAGTTGCCTGGCATGGTGGGGTGGAGAAAAGGCCTTTTTTGGCCTTTGCTATTGCAGAGAGAGGAGCAGAGTATTGAAAAGTGCTCATGTGACTCTAGACGTTTGTGGCACTTCTTGTCCATATGCTAGTGCATCTTTCAGGATTTTGTCCAGATGATGTTCACTATACTATGACGCTTAGCAGAGGTGGGCACTTTGTCAGCACTGGCGAGGTGTTCGTCCTGTCCGTCGCCGACGGACGCCCACTTTGCCGAAAAAAGTGGCTAACGTCATGTGTCCGTCAGTCCGCCACACCCCTTGTTTCTTACTGAACGTGTTTCTTTCTCAACTCTCTTGCATGATTATCTGCTATACTGCTGCATCTTTACAGGACGAACCAGCCTGCAGTCAATGTGATGACAGTCACTTTACCCACTCGTGGGTTAGATTTCACAGAGAGACGGACGACAGTGACTGCCCTCAACTCAAGCCATACCGTCCTTCCTCACGACAAAATGTAATATCACCCAAAAAACAAAGATCAAGCCAAACAAAGCACAAATGAATGAAAGTTAAAGGATAGGATCCTGTTAAAGGATAGACTACATACCGTTCCAAAACATGATTATTTTGGCTACGGCCCATGCGACTCGGTACCAGTTTGGGACACTCGCCCTAATACACACTTACAATAAATTTAATGCAATCGATTTGATTTTATGCAAACGATTTTTTTTTTTTTAATTTTATTTTGCAATGATTTTCTTTAGGTCTTTAGGACAGTGTTTCTCAAATAGTGGAGTGGGGGGGGGTTCCTTGTTGTCAATGTTAAAAAGGATACAGTTTTAGGTATACAGTACTTATGCAATTTTTAAAGATAATAATCCTTTTTATAGAGGGGTGAAATGTTTTCTCTTTCCTAGAGGGGGCTTTGCAAAATATAATTGAGAAGCACTACTTTAGATGCAAACATACTGACTGTCAATCTGTTCATCCATCCCACTCCAGTCGGGAAAGCACATGTTTGCTATGGACTCTGTTCCCTCTGGCGAACACATTCGCTCAAATGATGAGGCAACCTTGAGAAAGCAGGCGAAACTGAACAAATAGTGGCATTAACACCCGCACACGCCTACACATGGATGTAAATACACACGCTCAGGGCACCGACACCTCAACAAACAGGCCTGATAACAGTAGTGGCACTAGCCAAAAGTCTCTTCGTAACAGCTTGCACATAAAGAAAGATTCAAGAGCATTGTTGTTTGCATTGTAGTACTATACAATGACATTTTTATTCTGTTCACTTCCCCCAGCAGATTAAGTTCCACAATCGAGCAAATAATAAATAGGCAAAAAATAAATAAATAAATAACAGTAATGGAGCAATAAGGGCAGTAATAATGAACCACTAAAAAAATTAAGACTTACATTCTGAGCATATTATGGAGTAGATGGAAACTGTATACATATGAGAATGATATATCATGTAGTGCATACATTTTGTAATGAGGAAAGATGGTGTGGCTTCACTTGTTAGCACCGGTTGTGCTGTCTCTCTGTAGCCCTCTCTAACCCTAACCCTAACCCTAACCCTAAGTTGAACTTTGTAAGAATGTTGTCATTTATGCTAATATGCCAAACTGTGTTTGTTTGTTGATCCAACAACTTGCGATTGTGGTTAACATACGAGCTAATGTTAGTTCTTATCCTCATCGCGTTATTTAGTGCTGCCTTGTATGCGTTTAGCTCGTTAGCATTTTCGTTTGTGCCAGGTATTTCTCTTAGGTATATGTTAGCAAAGGTTTTGCATTGAAAAGTACTCATTTGCATCTAATTAACGTTTTGTGTTGAAATGAATAGCATTTGAAATTCAGTTATATGATTGTTTTAATCAACATAATATGTGTACATTTTTGCACGTTAAAAGTCTTTTCAAGACTCAAGCAAGCCATTGTTTGTCGGCCCACAATGAAAATCTCAAGCTTTTACAGGTCAGCGGTAAAAAAAAGGTTCTTAAATCTCAATTCAAAATAATGTATGCATTTTATGCTGTATTGTGTTATTTTGCAACACACTGAAATTACCTTGTGACCAATCCAGTCACCCACACCCCAAATTAGAACAAGTGCAATAAAAAATGCATTGATGGATTATTTCTGAAACCACGTGTGAGTGAACAGCAGAAGAGTAGAAAAACTTGTGGGCAGCTGGATGCCACTCCACCATGTTTGTTTATGAGTAGAGCTGTGTCAGCGCTTTTGCTGCTGATGGTAGACACAGCGCACGAGAGAGAAGCGCCAGTCAGCATGGAAAGCAACAGAAGGCAGGCAAAGGCCACGGAGTGTCTGCAAAAAAAAACAAAAACAAATAATAATAATGGAAAAGTCTGCGTGTTGTTGTCTGTTGCTGTGATTCCATCCTGCACTTTTAAACAATATAATAAACCAATCTGTGACGCGGTAGATTCCCTGCCACTTTGAGTTTCTACTTAATGCTCATTTTAAGTGGGATGCAATGAAAATCAATTACGAGCAACAAAAAATCAAACCCGAAGATAGTATTGGATAAATTGCAATAGATTTTGTTATGGTTTCTGTTGTATTGTTTCACCAACGCGAGGGATCTGTTTAATTTACGGTTGGAGAACACTGTCACCAGTACGCTGTGCTGGAATTTGTGGCAAAGAGCTACCTGTGTATCCCTGCCAAATGAGTCCCATCTGAAAGAGTATTCCCAACTGCTGGGGACTTATTAACACAGTCAAGAGCATGCTTGAAATGAAAAATGTGTTTAATGTGTGCTCAGAGATGTCAATGATTTGACAAAAATGGTTGACCCAACATTGCGCAATATATCGCAATACGTATTATAAGACGCCTTTGCTCTATCACAATATGTCGCATTACACTTTTAAGACCATATATATATATATATATATATATATATATATATATATATATATATATATATATATATATATATATATATATATATATATATATATACTATGTTATCTTTTTTACTGTACACATTTCACCTGCACCTATCTGTACACACACCCGCCTAATGACAAGCCCCTCCCGTGCTGACATTGTGACCCTCATTACAGGCACAAAGAATCAGACAGCAATGGCAGGACAATAAGATGGAGAGGTTACTCTGAGTGACGAGATAAAAACGGCCATCCAGCAACAATGGCTTGATCACAAGTGTGGAATGGAGACAGTGCAGAGGAGAGGGTGGGACAAATTGAGGGACGCCTCAAAATTCATCTTGATTTAAGAAGTGAGCGCAGCCATCTTTATTCAAGAGTTTCAATTTCACATTGCATGTGTTTGTCATACTGTACGGTGAATGGATTTAGAGGATTTAATTCTACTTTTATCTGTGCAGTGAATTGGTTGGCTTAAGCACAAAAATACTATGAAAAATTTCATCTGTACTATAAACCTTTAAGACGAGATACAAAATATTTTCTTTTGGTATTTTAATACCTTTACTTAGATTCCCAGCATAGTGATGCATTGTTTATGCTTTGGCCAAAAACGGGTAGTGCATCCCACAATATCAATGTTAATATTCAAACTGAAGTTCAGTCGGCTAGGTTAGACGTTTATAAGAGAGATGGTTTCGGTGGGGCTAACGTTAGCAGCTAGCCTACGTCATCGATATTGTGTTTAACCGACTGTTTAACATGAGTTTTTGTATTTAAAGTTCAAGTGGGATTAAAGCTACTGTTTACAGCCATTTTTTCAAAGAAAATCTGGGTTTTTTTTCTAAATCAAATAACGTTCAAGTGGAAGTAAAAAGGTAAGGTAATTATGGTTAATATGGCGTTTTATTTCGAGCTCGGACCAATTTAGGCAATTCACATGTAAAATAAGATTCACTATAAGAAGGATTCAGAATAGAAACTGCACTCGGGACCGGATGAAATTTGTATCTAGAGGTTCACTGAACTCGGATTATTGTGGTGCACTCCTGAACTGGATCTATAAAAACTATTAAGAAGCTGGAATTTCTCTGTGCAATCATGTTGACTTAGGTGAGACTCAGATGCTCACATTGGTGTTGACTGGCGTTTATTTCTTTTCCTGTCAGTCAAAGCTCACAGCTCTCCTGTCATACTTCTCAGTCTCTCTCTCTTTTTTCTAGATCTTTTCACAGCCTTACACACAAATGCATCTTTCAAAACCTTGCGAGCAACTTCTCAGTCTGCCGCCTCGACTTTCGCACTCTCATCTCACCCAAGGCCTCAAAGAAGAATGGCATATAGCACATTAGCAACAGCCTGCAAAACATACTGAGGCCATTCACTCTGACCTCAAAATTAATTAAGGTCACTCATCCAGTTGCATTCCGAGCTTTCCCATGTGCTCGTTGTACTTCTCTGTGTGGCCAGTTTAAAAAGAAGCTGAAGTGTATGGTCTCCAGAAGGACATCTAACGTTGAACTAGAAACCCAAACAGGGCAGCAAATTAAACAAAGTGACCCTGTCTTAACCCTGTTCCAGCATTTTTTAAATGTGTTGCGGTATCAAAATTAGAGAATGTGGTATCAAGATGAGAGAATATTTGCATTTAACTCCCGGGCAAAATTTTGACCCGATTTGGGCTTTTTGATGTTTTTGATGTGTGACATCAAAGAAAAAACAGACAAAATAAACAATAGGAGGCTAAAATATTGCATAGATTGTCCAAACATGACAACTCTCAATATGCCACGCTGCCATGCCCTTCTAAATTCTTGCAAACGGGAGGTCGAGAGATACAACCCATAGGTGTCAAATTAAGCCTGTGTCGGGCTTATTTACTGCCATTCAAAATCGGAAATACTGTATTCACAATTTTGGACATATTGAAAACCCCATGTTTTAGCTTGCATTTCCCATGATTTTTGCATTAATCGTTTCAACAGCAACTCGAGAAAGAGGCGCAATAGTAATTTTTGTGTCGACATCCCAAAACCACCGTGCGGCGCGAGTGGCCAATTTATGACATTCTCAAGCCTTTCAATGACTTTGATGATTGGCTTAGCCTGGACTCCCATAATGCAAAAGTCTTCAAAAGTCATAATACTATAATTATGACATAATAAATAGTCCTATTTCAATTCAATACATATATGAATGTACAACATACTTACTTTTATCGCATTTCCCCGGACCCCAGATTTAAAAAAAAAAAAAAAAAAAATTGCCCCCACCATTTTCAGTTGTTGTTGGGAAATTACCAGGTTGCCCCCACTCATTTTCTTTATGTTTAGAATTTATTCTCATCACAGATTCAAACCCTAAATCTCATAACGGTGAGGCACATCTGTGCTGACTAATGGTGATAATAATGCCAGGCGTCCGGGGGTTAAAAAACATAATCAGTAAGATATATATTCTTATATGTTCTAAAACGGTTGTGGGTTTTTTTTGCTTTACTACCTAAAAGAAGGGTGAAATTTGGAGTACCACGTCTTCCGCGCTATAAGGCGCACCGGATTATAAGGCGCACCTCAATTAACGACATATTTTAAAACGTTTTCCATATATAAGGCGCACCCTTAAATAATTACATATTTTGAAACGTTTTCAATTACAATATAGTAATAAAGTAATAACAAGAATAACAACAAATAACTCTAAATTCTCAATAGCATAATGACTCAATATCAATATGAGCAACCTTGTTCAACTGTAAACACACAAAAGAAACAGGTAAAGCTTACTTTATCACTTCATTTCCCATCTACGAATCCCAATCTCAATATTGATCCATATATAAGGCGCACCTGATTATAAGGCGCACCATAAGCTTTTTTTTAAAAAAAACAAGGCTTTTAGGTGTGCCTTATAGTGCGGAAAATACGGTACTCTTTCACATAGGGTCTGATAGGTTTGTATTAGTTCAGCTCTTTGGTTGTCAGTGTGATATTAATTTTCATTTGATGAAATGAAACCTTTGCAAGTGATAAATATGCAAGTAAAAAAAAACCCACAGAGCTCAGGAAGGGGGAGAATCTGCCCATATTGTGGATTTTAGTTGCATTCATTACCATTAGCATGCTGCTGTATGTAGAGAGAGTGTGAGTCTAACTTATTTTAAGTGCCAAAGAGATACGTTAAAAACAACAGAAGACACCATAAAAAGGCATTGATGTGAAATGTTGGGGGGGCACCATCAGCTTTTTAAAAAAATTAAGGCTTTTAGGTGCGCCTAATAGTCCGGAACATACGGTATACCCACTTCTCAAGGGACCACTACACCACTGGTCTCATCCTATCCCAACTAATCAGCATGTTGCCCTGCAATGGCGAATCAGCACACTCATCCTCATACTCATGAATGATCAATACACTGGCCATCTATTTGGACTTAAGATTGTCAGCACAAGTGGTTCACAGAGGGCGAATGTCACACGTGGTTGTTCTGTCATGACATCAATAGGATGTCATTGTCAGGTTGAATCTCAGGCTCACACACACACACTCGCGCGCGCGTGCATGTGCACACTAACACGCACACACAGCAACAAAGGGACCAACAAGAGTTGATGCTTATCAGTCACAATCGGAAATTAAAGGAATGGTCCAGTGCTAATATGCAGATATGCAGATTGAGAAAGATTGAAAGCTGTCTCATCTACACGCATGCACACACACACACACACACACACACACACACACACACTTCCACATACACACACAACTTCAACTAATAATGTAATAATGAATGTACCGTATGCCTAATATCACACTGCAGGAAGTATAATATTGTGATCTGGATGGAAAACATTCCCAACAACTGTCATCTAATGTATGTTCTGGTGTGACATTTTCTAAAAGCAGTTTCTTCACCATTGTCTCTGTGTGGAGCCCAATGCAAACAAGGAATAGCTCTTGCTCCCTCATGCGCACCACTTCTCTTGAAAACAAGACGCTGGCATGCAAGCTGATAGTCATAATGAAAAGCATGAGGGTCCCAAAATCCAGTCAAATTTGGGAATCCTGAAAGGAACCATTAGAGATAGCGGGAAAAGTGTGTGCGTGTGCAGTATTATTACAGGTTTACTTCAGGTCCCTTTTGTTCGGAGAGCTTGCTTTTTAAAATCAGACGCCCGTTTGACAAGCGCGTTATTGCAGGTATTACATGAAATTGTCATGTTAGCTGGAGGGGGTTTGAGGTGCTTTTGGGTCAATACTGTTTAGCTGCCTCAGTGGAGGAGCGATTAGGTCTTTGTCTGTCAATCAAGAAGCGAGTTCAAATGCACATGCACACACACTAAACTGTGTACGCAAACAGAAACTTGTCACAGCTATCAACTGTCACACTGCACTGATAACTGTGCACTTACAGTTTTTTTCTGGTTGCTTAAGCACATTTTTTTAAACTATTGGCTATTGCTGCCAAACCCATCACACTAATCTGGAAAAACCATTGACCAAAATAGCAAAACATTGTTTCTTTATTGCAAAGTCAAATAAGTCTTGGTTAAGTCGCCAAACTGTGGGAAAAAAAAAAAAGAAAAAGAAAAAAAAGTATTTGTAAACAGGGAGTCACAGCTAGTTAAAGTTGCTTGCTCATGCTGTGTGTAAATTCATCTTTAATGGGCTGAATCTTCTGAGGAAAAAATTGCGAGACATCATGAGCTGAATGGGGGAGCGATTGGAGGTTGGCTGATGTTACGTTAGCACTGAGACTCTATCCAACAAGAATTTTGGGTTACTTTTATTAAGACCAATTATTCTGTAAAAAAAAAAAAGAAAGAAAAGTAGTTCGTAATTGTTAAAAGTTGATATATTGCTTTTTTCTTTTGTCAATGTTAAAAAAGGATATGGAATTAGGTAAACATATACAATTTTTATAGATAATATTCTTATTTATGGTCAGTATGATAATCATTTCATCTGTATTGAATTTCAAACGTTTAAAGACTTGACTGGATAGAATATTTTATGTATTTTAATCCCTTTATTACCGCTCATCCTTACAATGGTCGCAGGCTTGCTGACGCCTATCTCAGCAAGCTAGGGGCAGTAGGCGGGGGGGACACCCTGAACTGGTAGCCAGCCAACCGCAAAGCACACAGAGACGAACAAGCATTCACACACCCAATCACACCGATGGACAATTTAGTATGTCCAATTGACTTGCCATGCATGTTTTTGGAGTGTGGGAGGAAGCCGGAGCGCCTGGAGAGAACCCACGCGGGCTCGAGGAGAACATGCAAACTCAACACAGGAAGGCCGGAGCCAGGTGGATTCAAACTGGGACCTTTGAACTGTGAGGCGGTGCTATTCACTGCGCCACCGAGCCGCACATTGACCAGAGTTATTTATCGACTATAGCAATTGTACAGTGAAACTTAGTGTTAGTTTACCTTGTCATTATTACCAGTTTGCAAATGCTGGTGAACCCACAGTGGAAAGCGTCAGCATATCTTCTACGTACCACATACCCCGCATGAGTCTCCTAACCGCTTGTGGTGGAAGTGTCACCCCTGAGCGCGGGAACGACCATCTTGCCTGCTTTAATTTATGCCCATTCTCAATTCTCCGCATGTTTTCTTTTCGCGTTACTATGGCACCGCTCTAAATGGTTTGTCAAATCACTGGTGTTTTCTGGCAACAAGGACAGCTCTTCAGGTGTCTCGCACAAAGGAAGAATTATATTCTTCCTGTCCCTGACAAACTGAAAGTAAAGGGTGTATGTCCATGTTGTGTACGTATTGTCCATATTCAACCTGTCATCTGCTGCCGCCGCACTCATCTCTGCTGTAGTAGGGACTAATAACAGGAAGTAAACGTTTTTCTCCTCCGATTTCACTGCGATTTGGAGGGAAAAAACCCGCCCCTTTGTATTGCATTGTGTTACTCTCGTTTTTAAGTTTTTGGTAATGCATTACTTTACCGTGTTACAGCAAAAATTAATGCATTACAGTATTACATTACTTAAGCAATGCATTACTCCCAACACTGCTCTTAGGACAAGTTTTAAGTCTTATTGGTGCAAAAGAGCCAAGGGCATTTAATGGGACAGTCTTAAAACTGTTTGTAGGTATATGAATTGAGCAAATGTCATATGAAAAAAAGCAGTCGCCAGAGCCAGTAGTTCAGTGGCTGTTTACTTTGGTTGTGGTCAAAAGGACAGCAATCTTCTAAGACTTAAAAATTTATAAGATAATGGTCAGACATAAAATTAGTGTATGACAAGATCGTAAAAAATGATAGCACAAAATATGAAATAATACTATTCCTATGCGTTGCTGAAACCAAATGTATCGAATACTAGCTGAAACACTGTCATAAATGGATTCTGGAAGAGAGCATGTGCAATTTAAGTCACCCATAGTATCTGCATAAGTTACCAAATCAACAAGTTCAGGGAATTGGTCAAAAAACACAGAGTAAGGACCAGGCGGATGATAAATAATTACAAGATAAAATAAAACTTAACACATTTGCCGACACACTGAAAAATGAGGGGAATGCAAACAAAATGTCCAATTAAAAATGTTCATTTGTCATTGGTATCGCCATTTGCCGTTGGTAACTAACAGCCCGCCACGCCAGTAGGCAATTGTGCTGCCTTCCCACACATTCCCTCAAAATGTATTAGCTGTCGTGATTAAACTTTGCTTGATGATTCTTTCCTTTTCAACTGCTTTTCATCAACATCATCTTAATACCTTCCATTGATACCATCTTGGATTCCACAGCTGTTGTTGTCTGGGCGGAAGACTTTCAAAATCAATTTGAATTTGAACAAGCTGAACATGTGGTAGATGCTAATGACAGGACACGTGAGATGGAAATGGCAATAAAATATCCACTTACTGTATGTATTAGCCATTAGCTAACTCGCTCATTTTCAGCCGGCACGGAAAGGCAGACTAAATGATTTGAATCTTATTGGATGTCATGGCAACAGTCCAAAAGAAAAAAAGCTACAACTACAGTAGCTCCCTTTGACTTCATTAAGAGCCAATAATACAATCATGATTTCCCAACAACAGATTCCAACATAAAGCAATACACATATATAAGATACTTGCATCAAATGGTTAAATGTACAACTTGAATCATTTAGTGGAGTGGTTCTCAATGTTGGGCCAGTGGCCTGACTACAGGGGGTCCGTGAAATAATTTGGCTGTTTTGGAACTAATTTAGTTGATATTTTACCTGTTACAGATTTGTGGCTTCTTTGGCTTAGTCTTTGTTTTTTGGTGCCACTTCTGGTTGCTGTTGATAGTGCATTTTGTGGTGGGGAAGGACAGTTGTGGGATCTGGCCCAAGAGTGTCAATGAGTTGTGTTTTCTTCGTTGGAATGTTGTCATTTATGCTATATATATATATATATATATATATATATATATATATATATATATATATATATATATATATATATATATATATATATATATATATAAACAATCTGGTGTAAAGTAAAGTAACTGGTATGGTGGTGTAAAGATAAACCGAGTCGAATCGGTTATCAATCTGTAACGTATGAGATCCAAGTGCATCGGTCGATGGAGCCCTGAATCGGTTAAAAAACCCTAATGGCCCGGTTCTATGGCCGAAAATCGTTTTCCTGACTGCCGTTGATATGCTCTTCTCTTTAGCTAAGCGTAGCATAAACTCTTACGAGATTTCAGTGTTGACGTTTAACCCGTGACGTCGGCTGCGTAGAGAGTGCAGTAATATGGCCGGATGATGCGGACCAAATATTCAGCGCTCCTCATCTGAAATCCAAAGTATGGATATCGTTTGTATTTTTCAAGGAAAAAAGAAAGCTCGACAAAAGCCAGGCGATTTGCAAACTCTGCAGAGCCACCATCAAATACACAGGGAGCACAACAAATCTGAGCACCCACCAGGTGAGACGACACGGAGGGGCAGACGCTGGTGAGCAGGATGCAAGCGCGGCTCGCACAGCGAACCCAAACAGCACAAACAACAGCGCGCCGAACAAACACAAAAAAATCAAAAGAGTTTTTCCAGCAGCAATTATGTCACAACTCAACGAGATCCAAGGCAACTATCGCTCCATTCATTGCCAAAGATTTACGGCCGTATAGTGTAGTTGAAAGTGACGGCTTGTGTGTCCCTGAAACGTACAAGAAGTTAAAGGATGAAGTTAAACAAGAACTTTCCCAAGCAGAGAAGGTGGCAATGGCCACGGATGCATTGGACTCCGTGTGCAACCAACTCGTATGTGACGATTACGGCTCACCATATTTCCCCAGACTGGGAATTGAGGAATCACGTTTTACAAACCAGAATCTTCAATGACAGTCGCGCCTGAAGTTTGAAGTTATTTTTTGCTTTTAATTGGCAACTGTTTTGTTAATTAACAAATTTATTTTTTTTTACATCTAACCTCAGCTCAGTGTATTAGCAGGAAGTTTTGCAAACCTGCCAGTTTTGCATTTCAGTACATTATAAGGGTTACATTCATGTTGAGTAGGCCTGGTGTATTATTTCTTGGACACTAAATAAACAAAAGGTGAAATTACACGTGTATGGGCCCCATTGACAATATCGTTAATTTGTATTGAATCGAATCGTACCGAATCCTTTACTTGTCTTAATGAACCATCCCTGAATCGGATCGTAGCCTGTGAATCGAGATTTGAATCGGATCGTTTTCCCAAATAGAAGCCATTGGAACATATAGTTGGGACAGAACATTGGGTTGTTTATCAAAATATATATTTACATTATGTGTTAATGCCATTTTATTTTATATTCAATTGTGAACATATTCATGACTTCAAAAGAGCAATCAGTTCAACCAGTTTATTATGTTTTTAAAAATGTAATAATTTTGACATTTGTCAAAATGAGTTTTTGTCTACAGTACAATTGCTTGGTAACGAGACGATGAAGTCAGCAAAGCTAAAGTGGCATTTTATTTTATCAAGCTGTTTTTGACTAAATAATTGGCACCAACCTTTTGGGGGGAATTGTTACGAGGAGGCGTGTGAGTTTTATTTTCTAAACTTCAGTATAGCTGAAAAGTAACAAATATACTTGCTGTCAAATGCGTTGAATATGTTGCTGAATAAAACAGGCACTCATGTATGGCTTAGATTGTTTTACTTTGGTTAGTTCCCGCAAACATTTTGTCCTTGGAAAATTTGCTTTCTAAAAGGGGTCCCTGACTCCAAAAATTTCGAGAGCCCCTGATGTAGTGTAGAACTAAATTCTGGTACAAACCTTTCCAAATCAAATTATTTCAACCGGTGCGACATAGATTTTAAGGATGCTGTAATTTGCTCTTCTTTGTCTACATCAGTGCTTCTGAAATACCCCCCCCCCCCCCCCCCCCCACGCCGACCATAAATAAGAGTATTAGTTATAAATAACTAATACATTAAATTGTATAAATATACCCAAAAGTGTATTCTTTTTAACATTGACACAAGGAAAAAGCAATATAAAATATTTTTTTAGCAACAATGAACTACTTTTTTTGACAGCATTTTATCCAGGCTAAAGGTTTGCCCAGACTCTACGTTAAGGGGAAAATATCAGGAACCGTCCTTCAGGCCACCTGGCAAAAATTTGGAAATTGTGAATCAATCAATGATATGTCCCTGTTAGGTTTTGATCCAACAGTGTCATTATGTCGATGCATGTCCTGTTTAAAAAAACATTCACGTAAGAAGTGAAATGATGCTATATCATGGGCCGACAGTCAGAGCTGCGCTTGCGAGCGGCGATGATTTTCACTTCACTTTTGTGTGCGTTAATGAAAAGAGCTGGAGCCTAATGGGATTTGGTGATAAGAAATTACCAGCGCCAGGTCCTTGTCTTTTGTCTCTCGCTGGGGGAATTCAATGGCTCAGCCAACAAGAGGGAACGCAGGGCCCCAGTTGCCGTAGAGACGAGAGAAAACAGACGTTTGGCGTCGCCATGGCAAACGTTGTCAAAGTTCTTTTCACACACTAATACAACACATACACAACCGTGGCTACATTCGTGTGCATTTTGCACACAAAATGTCACGACAGGAAGGATTTTGCAATGATATATATAGTATATATACATATTCTGAAATATACTGTATATTCTACTCCTGGGGGGAAATGTTGACCCAAATTGGGCTTTTTGATGTTTATGATGCGTAATATCAAAGGAAAAGCATACAAAAAAAAAAAAAAAAACATTTGGAGGATAATATATTCCATTGATTGTCAAAACATGATGACTCTCAATATGCCACGCTGCCATCCCTTCTAAACGCTTGCAAACGAGAGGTCCACCCAATAGGTGTCAAATGTATTGCCTTTCAAAATTGGAAGTGTTGTCAGTTTTGAACATATCGAAAACCCAAAGTTTTATCATGCATTTCCCCCAATTATTGCATTAATCCTTTCAATAGAAACTCGCAAACGGGGTGCGATAGACTTTTTTTGTGTTGACACCCCAAATTTATGCCAATTTATGACTTTCATTGACAGCCAATTTATGACTTTCATTGACTTCGATGATCGGCTTAGCCTGGACTCAAATAATGCAAAAGTCTCCAAAAGTCAATAATCTATCTCTAAAATAATTTAAAAAAAAATGTTCAATTTCATAAATCTATAAATTTACAGCGTAGTTTATTTTGCTATTATCACATTTTTACCATTTAGGGCTGACACTGAACATTCTGAGGGGTTGAAAGTAAATACATATTTATATTTGACGATGTTATGACCCTTTCAAAGTCAGCCCAAGTTGGCCAGGGTGGTGATAAATCCCCAGACACCCAGGGGATTTTTTTTCCCCACCATTTTCAATGATTGCACCCATTCATTTTCTCTATGTTTATAGTTTATTCTCCTTACAGCTTCAAACCCTAAATCTCATAACGGTGAGGCAGACGTGCTAGCTTATCAACCCTCATGCTGCTATCCTGCTATTTAAAATGTATATGATATGACAGCAACAATCTCAAGAAAAAGTTTCTCATAGCTGTTATTTGAATGCAGGCCACACACACAGCAACCACAATAGAAGGGAGCAAAAAAGCAAAAAAGGGCCAGTAGGAATGTGAGAGAGAAAAAGACAAGGAGAGAGAGAGAGCGAGATGAAGAAACCGGCAGTGTGTCAGCTCCATGGCGGATTGCAAAACAAGCAAATTACAGAGCGGCAGTAAAAAGAGAGTGTCCTTGTCATTCAGCGCTGCTATGGAGGATTTCCCGAATTATAGTAGCGTGTTTAGCAGGCTGCACTATGCCTTCCACTCCGGCAGGGAACTGTAATGGCTCTCTCTTTTCCAAAAAATGAAGGCCAAAAGAACGGGTGCCTCTTGCAAACGGTAACGTAAAAATTTGATTGTATTTACACCATTGGAGAAAGATTGATGTGTCAGCCACATACGATGAGGTTTTACGCACAAATGTGCATTTTCATATCAACCGTAATCTCTTTGACAATACTTACCATAAAGGGATGCGCTACATGGCGGATGTCAGGTGGCTGTTAGCAGCAAGTGCAGCTAACAGCTGCTCATCTTAGCTGAGGTTGTTACAGCATTATTTTCAATAAAAGAAGTGAGCAGACTGAACCAATGTCTGACTTCATCCTTGTTTACACACAGAAATATTACTAAAACAGAGAGGATCATGTTATACATCAAGTTTTGATGTCCCCAGCTGATATGATTAAGAGCAGCAAGGTAGGCAGCCAAGTGCCGGTTAGGCAACACAGAAAGCTAATCCATTTGACTCGTTTATTAATTGCAGGGTTTTTGGCATACACACACAATCGTGAATTTGATGAAACATGGATGCTGCTCAACTTTGGGTACAACTGCTTGGAGCACAGCATGTTACACTGGCGCTAAAATTCACTGATCACTCTTATTGTAGGAAACCTGAAATACAATTAACTTTATGTGTAACAAGTATATGGTTTACGGATATGAATTTAAGAAAATATCAAGATTTTGGTTGAGTATTGTGGCCAAAGTGTTGGTGCTTCATATGCAGCAACATAGAAAAATAGAAGTTTCACCCCAAAATTAAGAATGTGTGTCATATATATGGGGGATTACGGTATTTATCATTTTGTTCAAGTTGTGTGAACTTACTATTTTCACTGTGTATGTTATTACTTGACCAATACCACCATGTGCACAGCACTTTGTAAGCAATAATGACTGTTTTAAAGTGTTATATAAATTAAATTGGGTTTGAGCTCCAGCAAAGCTGACTACTGCGAACCAAAAACTTCAAATTGTTGGTGAGTAGATGTCATATTATCCCAGATTAATATTTTGATTCAGTACATTTTTATTGTGAAGGAGTTTCATCTATAATCAAAGTAAATGGTTTTATAGCATCCCCAGTAAGAACGCTAGTAGTTTCTCTTGCAGGGAAGTCGAAGACACACACACACACACATACACAAGCAGTAATGACATTTAAATGGCTCATTTGAAGATAAAAGGCGTGCTGACATCAAATGAGAGCCTTGTTCCGCAGAAATGAAGCTTGCATAAAAGGGCTTGCGTTTGTCTGCGCAAACACAATAAGGACACACCAACAAATATTACCACATTGCGATGTAAACAGTTTATTAACATTGCCACGTTGCACAGGGTCCGGCCAATTTAGGCTGGCAGAAATGATATTGTCTATGAAATACTTAAAACTACATGAAGGACCCTTTTATGAACATAATGGGCCTTTAGTGGAGAATTAATTAAAGCTTTTTATTCCAGTCTCCTTAAGATGGCAGTTCTCATGGACAAAAGTCAAACATCGTCATAGGCACTTCGTCTGCACAGAAGAACTGTCCGTCAGTCCATCGCCGATGGTCACTCGTTTTGCCGAGGAACCGACGGTTTTGCGGATGGTTTCTTGAAACTAGCACTCTGGGATACGTTTCAAGTAACCAAAAAAAGCAGACCAAATTTGCATTCTTTCTCTGATTGGCTCTTGACCAGGAAATGCAAGATAGAAGTTTTTTAATCCCCTAATTAAAGATGTTTATTTTTCTCAATACAGCAATACTTTGGTTTCACTTGTAGTGTACGTGACAGATGAAATCTAGACACATGTTAATGAAACAGTCTTCTATAGGTGTAGGGTGTGCAGTTCTAAATGACAACCGACGTCCACCATTTGAGAGACGGACCGACAATTACAATTTCGTACGGCTTGAAAAAAATGACCAAAAGGGGCCAGGGGTCTGACAAATGTCGGACCAGCAAAAAACATAAGCTGCCCACCTCCAAGATTCAGCAAGAGAAGAAATCAAAGTTTGTATAGTGTCAACTTTCTACCCGTTCATCTTCGTCATCTTTGCCATCTCATTCACCTCCTGCCGATTTCCTTTACTCTCTCATAATGTCTGCATGTTCTGTAATGGGCTTGTAATCTGCCCCCGGTCCTCCCCACATCCATCCCCATTACCTGGAGGTGCATTAGTCCCCATCTACACCATTACAAAGTAAGTTATCAGTCCAACTCCACCTCTTACAGACGATCATTATGCCATGCGGTGTCCCAATACGCTTGGGAATTTCAGGTGCATGTGCGTGCATGCATGTGTGCGAGAGCGAAAGTAAGGGAAGGAGAGATATCCTGTTAAAAGCTCAATTCCAGATATCTGACGCTATTAAGATTTTTGGAGCACCAATTACTCTAGCACTAGCTTAAAGTGGTTCTGTGGCTATTGTGAAGATGGCCTTGCATATTATGTTCATTGCACAAGTTCCTTAATCTGAAGGCCTCAAAGTGCAACCGTCATTTGACAGAACTGGCGATTCGTGTGCCTTCCGTTTGAAGTGCACCTACAGACCCGGTGCATTCAAAAAGAAAATGTCACTAAATGTCATTAAACACGGTGCCAATGAAATATATGTTGAATCTTGATGAAGTATCATATAGTAAGGTTGAAGAATCAATTTTAATGATGTCTCCCTTGACCTCTCTGCCATACAGTAGATGGTCACCGCACATACATAGGCATAGATGTGAATGTTATTTCACATAGTGAATGGTCTCCCATGGCAGCATCACCAGGACATTGTTAGGCCAAACAAAAGGCCTTATCTTCTGCTCCCCTTTCAGTCTGGGTGATTGGCCGCAAGAAATGTTCACGGTCGACACTACACAAATGTCAGCCACCCTGCTATCTCTGTTCAACCTGTGTGTGTGTGCGGGTGTGTGTCTGTGTGTGTTCCTGTACAGCTACATTTGTGAGAACCAATTTGAGTTTTCTACCAATCTTTTGGAGAAGTGAGGACAAAACTTGCTTTGAGAGTTTCTGTATTATTGGGTTATGGTTAACTCTTAGTGCCATGGACAAGAATTCTCGTTGTTTAAAATAGTAATACTATTGAAATACTAAATAATCAAATTCCTGTCAAATACGTTTTTAATGGAGGGTAACTGATACACTTGACTAGTGCTTATCTAACATTAAGCCAATTGAGCACTGTAGTGATAACGGTGACCATTGGAAGGCAGTGTTGCCACACATATGACATATACATTACATACTTGTAATTCTAAGTAAGGAATGGAAGTCAATCTTTCATATGATACCACCCATGTTGCCGTAGACATAGAACGCAATATTCTGCCGGTCTTAAAATATGAAAATGCTGGCACTCGAGAGGTTGCCCTATCCGATAACGCTTGGCACAGAAATATTAGGGTAAGGTCTAGGGTTAGGCAATTATTTCTGATTGTTATGGTTAGTGGCAAGGAAATGCATTATGCCTATGTATGTCCTCACAAGTACAGTCGTACAAACGTGTGTGTTTGTGTTCCTATACGGGAAGGTTTGTAAGAACCCTTTTGAGTTTTCTACCAACATAAATGAGGAAATATTGGAGAAGTGAAGACATTTAGGCCGGCCTTCACTTCTTCAAACCTCCTTTTGAGAGTCAAGACTTGCTTTTAGAGCAATGGTTCCTAACCTTGTTGGAGGTACTGAACCCCACTACTTTCATATGCACATTCACCTAATCCTTCCTTGGTGAAAAAAATGCTTTTTCAAGACTTAGTTCTTTGTTTGTTTGCTTTTAACTTGTGCACGAAATGAACCGTGTCTGAACATCACCTTGGTCAAAGAGGGAACAACAAACTATTAATTGAAACTTGCAAATTGACATGATGAGTCAGGTGTGACTTGACCTCCGCAGTGGAGGCTCCAGCGAACCCCTGAGACCGTCTTACCGAACCCCTGGTGTTCGATCAAACCCTGGTTCGGAACCAGTGTTTTAAAGTATTGGTTTGAATTGGAAGAGGATCGAGGTTACGGTAAAGGTTTTTAGAGCAAAAAGGGAGGGATTTTCACAATAAAGTCATGATAAGATGAGCGAATAAGATTTTTACAAGATAACAAGGGTGTCTCGTCCCACCACTGATTAATTAAGAGGTATTTTTCATTATTTTTTTTCTCTGAACCTTCTCAACCTGTGTTTCCCTCATCCACTGTGGGGCTCTTCTTCAGCACTAATTGAAGGATCGTTGTCGCCACTGGACGTGGCTGGAGACACTAATCAAGACCTTGTTAAAGCCCGGTAGGCGACAATTGCTCATAATTTAGAAAACCCACTGAATAGTTCATTTAATTAACCAACAATTAGAGAGCGCACAGTAGGAAAGTTTTCTCCACACAGAAAGTGTTTTAAAGTTTTAAACTGCTACAATTAGTTTGTAGTATGTTAGAAAATGTAGATGATAAGCATAAACTTTCTGGAAGCAGGGCTGAGTGTCCCTGCAACAGGTGGGAAATCAATTAGTGAAGTTTCTAGTTAAACCAAAAAAAAAATAAAAATAGAGGGGAGGGGGCAGCGCAGGATGAAAAGAAGCTGTAATCAATTAGTTCTGTAAAGCATAAGTTCAGCTCACACATGCACCAACCACCTCTCCCGCCCAACAGAGGGCCACCCGCAGACCATGTGCCATGACAAAAGATACCCCCCTTTGACTGCCTCAACTACACCCCATCCCCCATCCTAGTGTGTTTCTTGAAGGTAGAGACTTCATCAGTGCCCCCCATGGGGATCATCCATCCACACACTAAGGCACACTGCAGGCTCTTTTCTTTTTCTTCTAATGCTAATTAGTACTCAGACTGCCTGCCCAATTATTACCAGCCATGCACTAATTAGGACTTGTTTAAAGTGCTTGTCAATTAGTCTTTAACATTGTTGTCTGCCTGAGCATGTTGGAACAGTGAGCAGTTCCGAGACGCTTGCTTCTGCAGCTTTCCATCATAACGAACAAGTTCAGAGATGCCCACTAGGGCTGGCTGATAATATCGAAGTATTGCAATAAGAAGTGGCGCAATATGCGTATGGCAATACGGCATTCACTTTCCAATATATCGCGTATCGTCTTGAAACGACTTGTTTTCGTAATATTTCGTTATTTTTTAACCACTCCGCTTCGAAGTGGCCTTCGTGACATCATTTTTGTCGTGTTATGAATCGTTTTCGACATGCAAATCATTCATGCAAAACACCATTACCATTTGAGTGAGGCCATGTTCCAAAGCAAGTGGCGGCACAAGAGAAGGGCAAAATGCAGGAGAGGAAAAAGGTATGATACGAAGATAAGATCTCCCATTGTAGTCGTATCTTGGGCTCCATTCTCCTCACCCTCAAATCATTCGTAGTAACTTCCCGAAAAGTGCAATAATATCCGCTCCTCCTCAGCCATATTAACAGCAGTAGAATCTCGTTACGTTTTACTCAAATGGGAATTTTGAGATTTCAAGTTTTTTTTTATTTCATTTTGGTTCTTTATACGCTCAGTCATTTTCCTAATTTGAAGAGAGGGTTGGTCAAGGCGAGTGATGTCACAGTTTCTGTTTCATTTGCGGTTGAAGAGCACTATCACCGGTATCTTGTGCTGGCACGTGTGGCAAAGTGCTACCTCTGTATTTCTACCACATCATTGCCATGTGAAAAGAGTATTCTCAACTGCTGAGGACATAACTTGAACTTAAATAAGTAAATATATTGCTTTTTTGGAAAAACAATGTTTGATGTGGGCTTATAGATGTCAATGTGGCTTCTGAAAGAGAATAAATAGAGTTTGTCTATTCTATTAATTTCCTCCAGTTTTTTTCAGTCATTGTTAAAATATATGCCATAGATTTTTTTTTACAAATATTGCTCAATAAATCACAATACACCTGTGCTGCATCGCAATATATCGCAATACACTTTTAAAACACAATAGCGAACACTAATGTCGACTGTATGTTCTATGTCCAGGGCTTGAGCACAACAAAAGAGTAAATTGCTTCTTCAACTTTGCACATGACAGTGAGCTAAACATGGCTCTAAGACAGTGCTTCTCAATTATATTTTGCAAAGCCCCTACCCCAACCCAGGAAAGAGAAAACCTGCCGCACCCCCCTCCCCCACTTTCAGCGCTGACTATAATATACCTGTAAAAATTGTAGTATACCTGAAACTGTATAATTTTTACATATTAATAAAAGAAAAAAGCAATATAAATCAATTTTCAACAACTGGTTACAAGTTAGTCAAAAATAGAAAAAAGAGAACACTATGTGCACCCCTCACTTGTCGCTCAGATTCTAAAGATAATTATCTATAAAAGGTGTTTAAGTGTACCTAAACTAAATCGTTTTTAACATTGAAAAAGGAAAAAAAGCAACATTAATCAACTTTCAAGAACTGTTAACTACTTTTTACATCCTTTAGACAGGTTGGTCTAAAACTGAAAAAAGTGCATCAAAAAGTGCCTGATTTTTTTTTTTTTTTTAAATTGCAATTACACTTCACATGGCAAAAACAAAGCCCTTTCCCTGCACCCCCCCCCCCCCCCCCGCATCACCTCATGCCCCCCCAGGCCAGCTCTAAGACAAGTGTGTGATTGTGTCCACCCAATAAACGTTCATGTCCATATGAGACAAGCACCTATGTAGGACTTGACTGCTCAAACACAAGTGGAACATCTTTGTTTGTGGGGAAGAGGAGTGTTTTTAAAAAGAGAAAAAAAGGATTTCCCACTACTAATCTCTCCGCAAACCAGGCGGATCTGCTATCAACACAATATACACTCGCTATGTATATATTTGGCTTCCTGTCGTCAGCATGATGCGCTCTTCAGCGTGTTAGAACCACAGAATTGGAGGATACAGAAATTTGATTGAGTCAAAGACGGTGACATCGATTCAAAGCGGGGGTCTCAGCCACAAAAAACAGGATTAGTCCCCCAGCTTTCCTGGACCACGTCCAGTATTTTTCCGTGCACACACAAAAGAAGAAATCATCGGAACCCAAGAAAAACCCAAATCTTAATCTGACAATGTTCAACTTTATAAACACACCAGATTATTGTATTGGAAACCAAATTCCTTCTTTCATATGTCTGTCGCTTTCATATGTCAACAGCTTTGATTCAGAAACAACATTTAATTTACAAGTGTGGAATGTTTTTGATCATGCTGCATCATCTTTAAAAAGTTAGTATTTTAAAGCACTATATATGGAAGAAAAGATTTGGGTCTGATACACTCAGAATCTAAAGTGCACATGCTCTTGGCAGGGCATGTAAACATGTTGGAAACAATCGTACCAAAATAGAGTTGTATTATGTATAGAGTAGTAGTGGTGTATTTTGAGCTGTATTGCTGGTTTGGTTTGTCACGCAATGCATGATGGGTAACCCCGGCTCCGGGTTGCGTTGTTCCGCCTCGAGTTACGACTCTGTCCTATGATAATAAAGAGTTAACACTACGTCGTAGTCCAGAGTCTCAAAGTTATATGAAGTAGCAAGGAAGAGTGAAAGATATAACAAAAAGTGGCGACGAGGACGTGTGAATTGACACTGCAGTTTGCGATGGACGAGAGCTTGTTTGCTTTTTAACCACGTTTCTCCGCTGTACCATTTGATAAATGGTGCAGGCTGCCCGGAAACACTCCGTGAGTAACGCCGGAGGGAAGAAAGGACGTTGCGGACGAAGAGGAAAACACAAGAGGAAAAGTAATGTGCACACAGTCAAGGAAGCTGAGGACATAGCGTGTGATTCTACAGAAAAGGAAAATTCAACTGCAATAAATGTTGTCCAAATGATGAATGTGGATGAAGGCTCAGAAGACTTTTGGGCCAAACCCAAGGTGGAAGGACATTATGTTAAAATGCAGACAGACACAGGATCAGGAGCATTGCTGCTAAAAGGCCTGAAGTGGAAACCGATTTGGAGGTGCTGGTCAAAAATTGAATTTTGGAACCTGTAACAACCAGTGAATGGGGCACACCCGTGGTGCCTGTAGCTTTAAGGTAACGCGAAATCCTCCTCTACAAGCTGAGCAGTATACCCTCCCACTGAATGTTGACTTATTTGCTGGCCTGAGCGGGGACATTGTAAATTCAGCAACATAGTAAATTCAGCAAGAGCGATCTCAACCAAGCTTATCTACTTGTACAAATGCATGCAGAAGAAGTCCTGTGACATGCTGACGATCAACACACATTAAGGACTTTTCAGATGCCAGAGACTGCCATTTGGCATCATATTGGCTCCAACGCTATTTCAGCGAGGTATGGACCAAATACTGAGTGGATTACTAGGAGTGCAATGCTACCTGGATGATATTCTGTGGACAGGAGCAGATGATGACGAGCATCTGCGCAACTTGGACGCAACACTTCAGAGACTGAAAGAGTATGGACTCAGAATCAGAAAGGCCAAATTTAAGTTTTGTCAGTCATGTCATAAAGGGTGCCGTTTAGGCTGAGTTCACAGTCCACCACAAAGGCTTTATAACCGGCCGGCGTGGGGGAGCTTGTTGCCGGGTTATTGCTTCGCCACGCTCCAAGCACCCTCCTCATATCTCCTGCTTTCTCATTCTGCGTTCTTCTTCGTTGAGACACTTTGGATTTGTACTTTGAGAATTTGATTTGATACGTTACCTTTTGGGACTGTTTTTGTTTCCATGGCTGGCATTCGCTTGTTCATAAACTATCATTACTATCTACTTCCTCGTGTGGTCCTGAATCCGCTTGGATTCCGCAGTTATTCGTAACAGAATAACCCGGCCACCATGGACCCTGCCAACACCGAGCACGTACGCAAGGTCCAAGTACGGCAGGCACAATTGGTTGGCCAACACCATCAGACGCTAGAAGAGCTCCAGGAAGATATGGTTGCATTAGCAAGAAGCGTGGAGGATATCGCTTCTTGCATTACAGCAGCCGGCTCTGGCTACAGCGGCGGGACACCGACCCTGAGTAGGGAACCAGCCATCCACCATCCTACACGCTACGTGGGTGAGCAAGGCACCTGCGGCCAGTTCCTCCATCAAAGCGCCTTTGTCTTCCAACAACTGTTGACCTACCGGTACCTCCGGTGCAAGATTGCATTTATTATGAGTCTCCTCACTGACAAGGCAGCTGCTTGGGCTATGGTCGCGAGTGCCGCCAACCCTGCGTTCCGAGACACTCTTGCAACATTCACAAAAGAATTTTGGAACATGTTTGACCACCCAGTACGGGGTCGCGAGGCTGGAGATCAGCTTCTAGACACTAAAAAAGGCAACTGCAGCATGGCTGAGTATTCGGTGAAGTTCCACACCTTAGCTGCAGAGGCCGGCTTCAGGGAGACAGCACTACGTGGGATCTTCCGCAGAGGGCTCCATCCCAAGTTAAAGGACGAGCTCGCCGCCTGAGACGAGACCACCACCCTCGAGGAGCTGATCGCACTGGCCATCTGGCTAGACATTCGGTTGCTGGTACGGGGGAGAGAGAGGGTCGCTGAACGGGTGGCCATCGGCATCCCCCCATGCGTGGAAATCGCCAACCGAGAGAGGAACACCAATGCCACAGCGCCGGCACCTGCCAGGACTTTAGTTGACAGCGAGCTAATGCAAATCGGCGGGGGCGCCTCACCTCCAGCAAAAGGGAGTGCTGAATGCGCTTCCGACTTTGCATCTACTGTGGTCAACCAGGTCACCTGATCGCCGCCTGCACAGAGCTGCCGGACTTCGCAGCTACTGTTCAGCGGGAGGCAGTCCCGGAGACCTGTGAGCACATCCGGGACGTCAGGTCGGCTGGCGGTGTGGTGGACAGAAACACACGTAAATGGTTGCAGCTCACGGGGGAGGTTGCCAATGCTGACAGATGACAAACCATCACCACGCTGGTCGACTCCAGGACGTATGACAACATTGATTTTACCGTGGCTAAAATTTTGGAGTGTTTCCTGACCCTTTAGACATTCCTAAACAGGTTAACGACTTAGATGGGCGCCCGCTGGCGGGAGTGACCCATCAGATGGGTCCAGTTTCGCTTATAGTATTGGGGTATCACTGCGAGCAAGTTGAGCTGTTTGTCATGCCTACCCGCTTCGCGCCATTCGTTCTAGGCTTACCGTGGTTAGAGTTACATAGCCCGAGTACCAATTGGACCCTTGCTCCCGGGGTTAAGGTTTGGGGCTAGGCTCGTACGGCTGATAACAGACTGCAGTATATTTAGTGATGAAACATATTGGAAACTTTGTGAAAAGTGAGTCAGGAACCACCCAGTGCATGCATGACTCAGGGCAAAAATCACAGTAAAATAGATATTAATTTCCCACATTTGTGAATGGTCAATCAGAGACATTCACAGCAAAATAACACAAGCAGGAGATCTGCCATCATTGCAAAATAACTGCTGCCAACAAAGTGTGGTGCGGCTGTACAACACAAATATAATCCAACATCAACAATAAGCAAAGCACAGAATGGCCACATATTTAACAGTTTCTGGGAAAAACAACTGACTAAAAAGCATGTCTGGTTCAACCAGGCAAGTTACACTATTACTAACTGTTCTCCCAGGTTATTCACAAGCAATTGATAACTTAAATTTAGTCAACTTTACATGCTTGTCAAACTGGATAGGAAAAACACACCAGCCAAGGGATTATTATTCCTTTGCCTTACTTCAAAACTGAAAAACATACAATTCTTATCACTCAACTCAAGGTTGTGTTACGATGCATTTTTAGCCTGAAAGTGGTGTTTTTTTTCCCCAAATTTGCCAAAAACACAACAGGATTGGAGGAGAAAAGTCCGGGGAAATTTGAGTGATGAGTGTGGGATCAGCAGACAACAGGTTGAATATAGACAATACAAGATGGACATACGCCCATGACTTTGTTTTTTTTTTTTTTTGTACATCAAAATATTAATCATTAATCATCACTCTTTTATTCAACAAAACGTGATGACTTACAAACATTATGAACAACTTTGTCTGCCATTTTGTTTTGATCTTGCGAAAAAAAATAATGTCAATTGAGAAAGAAAAAACACATCTTTGTTTACAAAAATACTGTTACTGGTGAGCTGAATTGTGAGGTAATGATTAAGTAGATGGCAATTTGAACATTGTTTTGACCATGCCTCTGGGAAAAACTTTGCCCCAATGCTGTTTGTTTCATACATTTCTTAAGTTCTCTTGTTTTATTTTGATTATATACTGTATATATATATATATATATATATATATATATATATATATATATATATGTATATATAAAATGTATTGAAAATATTATTTTGAATGATTTAGAGTAACTCCGAGATGGATATCAGAAAGTTATTCGCCTACAGCAGTGAGGAATGAGGGAGTAAATGACGGCCTCGTGAGCAAGGCATCACAAGCTAGTTAGCTAACTGTCATGGCGCGGCGTGGCAGGGAGGATAGCAGGTTTGACAATAAGAGTGGTGGACTCAAACGCATGGAGGCTCCGAGACGGGAAATGCATGTCATGATCCATATTTATTTTTCAAAGGGCAGGAAGGAACATAAGTGGGAAAACAGAATGGCAAAAAAACACAAGCGAGCTGGCGAAACAGAAACACGAGCGGCCAGGATGGCAGGGGGACAAGATGAGCTTGTTTTTGCTGCATCAACAAAAACAACTTTTCTCGCATGTCACGGAAATGCCAATACGCTATTGGTCGATTAAGGTCACACTCATCTAGCTTGATGGCACGAGCTGGTCGGTGTGTTGTGAAGACTTTGCAAAGTTTATCTGTTAGACATGGCTTCTAAAATTGCAAGTGGCGGTAAAGGAAGAAGTAAGAGGATGATGACAATAGAAACAAAGCAGGAGTTGTGAAAAAATATGAAGGACGCACACGCATAGTTAACCTTGCTAGTGAGTATGGCTGTAACCGCTCGACAATCGGTACAATTCTCAAGAACAAGGAAGCTATTAAAGCAAGCAAGTCTTCTAAGGGCATGACTTTCCTTGCCTGGGGACGGACCTCGGTCAACAATAAAATGGAGAGGCTTCTTCTATTATGGATTAAAGAGAAGGAAATCGCCGGTGATATGTTCTCGTTTAAGAAAATAAATCAATTTTGCGGGTTGGTCTCTGCTCCCCTCCGCCTCCACCCACCACCAGCTCAAGTCACGTTGCCCCAAAGGTAAATGTCATTTTTCCTTTGTATACAGTATTTATGTTATTTAATTTAAATGTACAGTGTATAAGGTCAAGATGTTTTTTACCAAAGGTTTTTGCAAGCGTTGCACGCATTCACTAATTAACATAGGTTTGGATTGCCCGTCATACGGCAGATTCGAGTTACGAGCCTAGCCGCTGAATGGATTAAGTTCGTAACACGGGGGCCCACTGTATCTATAAAAGCAACTGGGTGTCTTCATGACTTGTTTGTCTTTTCTGCACTTTCTCTCCTTTCAAAGCATGTACTTGTGACTGCATCCCTCCCATTGCCTTTTATTCTTGCAGAACCTCTAAAAGGCTGACATGCAAATAGGCCTTATTAAATCCTATTAAGATGTCTGTCACCAGCCACGCCAAGAGGGAGCGGGTGGAGGTGGGAATGGTAGTCTTGATTGGCGGTGTAGAACACAGTGGTGTAAAGTAGGAAAAAGAGTAACGATGTATTGAAAGCCCTGAAAGATGACAAAAATTTGATGTCGGGGGTCCACAGCGGGAATGGTACAGACATGCACACAATGGACGCCACAACCTGAAACTTGATTGTCGGCGGAATGCGTGGCATAAGGATAGACCAGACCCACCCCAACCCTAAAGGCAGTTTGGGAAAATCTGTAAACCAAGAACGCGGTTGTAGAACGCAGTGCGTAGTGCCAAAAAAAATAACATATAGCAGACAGCTATTTGAGCACATTTGTAAAATAAAACCTCAAAACCATGCAAGTCGGATAAAAATGTTAGCAAAGATGTGCATCATGTCATAATAATAAAATAATAATAAAAATAATATTTTCATACACTTCAATGACAATTCTAAGCTTTAAGCTTCACTTGCCAACTGTCAAATCGAAGCCTATGACAGTAAGGGACGGGTAGATGATGTGCCTCAGTGCAAATGCGTTTTTGTCTGACTTGCTGACTTGAAATTGGATCCCCCCCAGGAAGGCTACCAACAAATAGGCTAGAGAGCCTTGCCTCTAAAGCCATTCACAAATGACAAGCGTACATATTAAGTAATAAAATTCAAGAATACCATGATGCGACCCTCCAGCATGACAATGAACAGAAGACAGGTTCACGTATAATGACCGGTGAGAGCAGTCAGATTAATTTTCAAAGGCAATTTAACAATGCTGACAGCCTGGCACTCTTACTGTTCCTTCTGATTGCTATTTTAACAAAAGAAGCTGACTCAAATGTGTGTTCTGTGGTTTTGACATCACTTTGTCTGAAACAAAATTGAATTTAAAGTTGGAGAGGATAACAGCTCCTGCCCTCATTGGTCAATGTAGCAACGCGAGCCAATCAAGTGTCTCGAAAGAGTGCTTGTGAGCTGATTGACTCGTTGCCTCGTCAGTCTTGTCCAAGCCGTTGACTGTTGACTACAGTACCTCCAGTAGCTATCTCCAAGTGAATCTCAGAACCCGCAGCTGAGGGAGAAGGGTGAGGACAAAAAACAGCATTGGGAATTTGTTACAAACTCTTTTGTAATAAAATGGAATTTCCAGTGTAAACTCTGCTTTACACTCAGCAGCTTAAAGCATGTTTTCATGTTTGTTCAGCTACTTGCTCCACTCTAGATCCACATAAGAGCAGTGCTCGTTGGCATGTGCGATTAGAGTCAATGTGTCTGTTTGGCATGCAGGAAACCTTCACAGCGCATGTCTTTGCAACATACTGTAGCTAGCTTTGTTTAAAAAAAAAAACGCAAAGCACAGAGGGCATGAAAGATAAAGTGCAAAGTAGCGAGGGAACAACTGTATACAGTCGAACCTCTACATAGTGAACTTCAAGGGTCCGAGGAGAGAAGTTCACTATGAAGAGAGATTCACTTTATAGAGGTTTTCCTAAAATGTTCAGAATTCATTGATGAAATATGTGAATAATTTTTTAATAAATATGTAAATAATTTTATATACGTTTTTTTAAAAATAAATATGTAAATAAATGTACATTAAACAACTTAAGTTGTTTGAACACTAAAATCTAATGCGGTAAAACTAATGTAAAAACATTTTACATTGAACAAAACTCTTTATTATTATTCAACAATAGTTAATGAATACAGTATATGATCATAATAAAACATGATCAGTGCATGTCATCAGCGCGGAGAAAGTAACTGTCAATACGAGGTTGCACGGTATGCCTCCACTCGCACACTTCCGAATTATGTCGCACTTCTCCTCCAACGACAAAGGCTTTCGCTTCCGACTTATAGATCTAGCATCCATACTTTTCACGGCAGATTCCGACATCTTAGAATTTTCGGAGGGATGACCAGCGGAGAAACGCGTGCGCAGTGGACGGCGGACGAAGTGAAAATGCAAGAGAAAGTCGCGGCGCGCGAGAGCGGCTAGGCAGGGAGGAAATCCCGACAGTGCGCCCAATTTTACAACTTCACAATTTTCGATAAGTTCAGATATTCACAATATAGAGGTAGATGCTGTCAAGGGACTGACTAATAGCATCACTATGAAGAGATTATTCACTATGTGGAGTTTCACTATGAGGAGGTTTTACATACACGTCAAATATAGCTGTTTTGCAAGGGACCGTAAAGATTCGTTCACTATGAAGAGAGATTCACTTTGTAGAGGTTCACTATATAGAGGTTCGACTGTATCAATAAATAATATATCCATCTATCCATAAAAATAGCACTTACTATAATATTTTTGTTACCAATGTTTAATATGGATATATATATATGTGATGTTTTTAGCTGGGGTTTTATTTGCTAATTACCATAGGTTTTTATTGCCCGCCATACGACGATTCCGCCTTACGATCCCAACCCCGGAACCGATTAATTTCATGTAGCGGGGAGGTCCACATATTTAATTTACATAATATTTAACAAAACTGTTGGCTGTCAACAAAATTATAGAAGTCAGTTATTCCTCATTTAAGCGCTGTAACTTCGTCTAATTAAAAGCTACCGTGGATTATAAATCATTTTGAAAAAATGCAAGTTTAAAATTGGAATATATGGCCATCTTGATTTTAATTTTCGTAGACATAAGCTTGATTTTGTGAAACTACTAAATCAAAGGTGTTTAATGTGAGAGAAGTAACTGACCAACCTTTCATGATGTTAAAGTAAGAAAATAGTCTTTTCCTGTATGAGGTATACTAACTCTATGCCTTCGGGGTGGGGCATTCAATCAAGAAGTTAGCATTGGGTATCACCACATCGCAATATGTCACGATAAATGGTGGTAGACAAAATGTTTTCATTCATATTCATAATTAGAATAATACACCACAAAAAAAGAATTACACTTCATTCTTTTTATGTTGGCAAAGCTCCCACACTTTCTACCAATTGCCCTTGAATAAGCTGTACACACATTGCAACACTATTTGTGTTAATTAAAGTTAACACTAACACTTTACATTAAAGTGTCAAACTAACTTTCACGGCTGTCGAATTGACATAATATGCAATGAAAAAAAGTTTTAAAAATGCTTCTTTTCTTCCCAAACATAGCATGATTCAAAAGTGTGGAAGAACACCATTATCTGTTAAGATAAGCTTGCTGAATGTCATTTTTGAAGCTTGGGGGCCCAACCAGCAAGCTCTCCTCCATTTTCCATCTCTTCTCCTCTCATGCTTCGATTTGCTTTTTCATTGATGAGAGTGAGAGGACGATGGATGCCTTTTTCTTGCCTGTCAATTATCCTTGTCTGTCTCTCTGTCCACTGCAATTGGTGTTCAGGAGATGCACGCGATCATCCCAGTGGGCTTGCCCGGGACAATGGAGGCCCATATTGCTGACCAGTCTGCGACTCAGGCCAAATTGGATTGGAAATCTTCCATCTTCTCTTTAGCATAACAAAGGTTGTTAGACAAAGATGCCGTTTTAATGGAGAAAATCAATCTCACAGAGGAAGCAGTGGCATTGTCTCCCATCAGCTGTGCAGGTGCGTCTCTCCCAAAGCGGCATTAATCGTAGGTGGCAGGGGAGACAACAGCATATCCAACCGCTATCTAGAACTCCGTGCTCTTGGGAAGAACCGGCAGTTGGTTGGGGGGGGGATTCTAACACAGACGCCACTATCCTATTTCTCTGTCTGCAAGTCAAGCTTTTCTCCCTCATTTTCAACTCCCATATCGGGGGTTAGGGTTCGGCTTCAATGACTTACTTGACGTTTTCCTCTCTTTCAGCCATTGTAGATTAAAAAAGCAAGTAGATATATTTGATTTTGCTGCTGAAGGTTCATCGGCTCTGGCACTGCTGTTTTCGACGTTGGTGAATACAGATAAACGAAACGACACCGTGTAGCTTGGTGGTTTTGCATCCCATCCAATCACAGGGCACGTTCAATATGAGGCCTTCTAGCTGGCCTTACTGTTGCCAACTTGTGATCTACTTGACTATCGCAATACAGTGATCCCTCGTTTATCGCGGGGGATACGTTTCAAAAATAAAATGCGCAAAGTGAAATCCGTGAAGTAGCCTGCTTTAATTTTTTTGATGATTTTACAATGCAATACTAAACTATAGAATGAAACCAAAAATCAAAACCTGTTTTAAATCCCCAAATGTGTTTAAGACAATCGTTTTAATATAGTAGTACAAAGTTGGAAACATTGTCAGTTGCGTATCTCACAGTCCCAGCTATGCCTCTTCGTCCTGAACCCGCACATTGTTATAAGTAGATATTGAGCTCTTTCTTTTTCTGAGCAAGAAGATTTTTATAAAAGGATATGCCCGGACATCCAATTAAAGTGAAGCCTCTTATATCATAACAATACACTACAAATTTCAATGTATTACAAAAGAAATCTAGGAAAAAGTCAGATTTCCAAAGCTGTGCATTTCTCCGTTGCTCTCCATGTAAGCACACAGACCGGTATATGAACACAAGAAGATATGAGTTTACAAAAGATGAGATTTATTCTGTTTTGCTATGGTTATTACATTGTTGACAAAGTGTTGGTACATCTTATACACGGTAACATAGAAAATACCAGAATTTGATCCCCAAATTAAGGCTGTGTCCGATACACAGGTACATCTTATATTTGAAGACTTATGGTATTACTTGAATACTTTTAGTGGACATTTTTCAATTCAATTGGACCGTTATTGATAGCTTCCAACATTTTGGAAACTTAGGAGGCTGGAAACTAATAATACTTGGCCCTGGAAACTAATAATACTTGGCCTTTTTCTAATGGTGGATATACCATCATGTAGGGGCAATTAATTTTGTTTTAATTAGCAATTGTATGGCATTCAGGTGTCTTACTGTATTGATTGAAGTTGACACCACAGGAGACCAGCAGGCTTCTTATTGTGAAAATACTGAACCATAATGAGTCATTTCACACATTTAATTGCATAGTCTGCCACTTAATGAGTCCATATTGGAAGTAAGCAACACTGCAAACAAACAGGCAAAACATTTGGCTTGTATTTCCGTCGGTAAAAGTCGGTGACGGACCGACAGATAGTCCATCGGTACTGACAGACTACCCACCTTTGATCCCCGCAAGGATGTTTTCCGGGTGCTTCGGTTTCCTCCCACCTTCCCAAAACATGTAAGTTAGGTATATGGACGTATACGTATATCGAATAACATAGTGTTGCGGTTATGGGGGCGAGGTAGGGATGTGGGGCAGAAATGAGGCAAGTGAGAGGCAAGGTGCGCGCACATAAATGCAAATGCTGAAACTAACTTTGCACCAATTAAACCAATTTAAGTTTCAATGCTTTATTTTTTGATACAGCTTGAATATTGATTTATCAAAATGCCCTAAAAGTCATCACTATCTGACACGCCAAATAGCTCCTCCCATTTACTGTAACTCCCGGACATCCTCTCCTATCTCCTCGGCAGTTGTTCAAACATCCTCGTTCCTGTTCCACGGGTCATCTTCGGACCAGTCTAATTTGTTCTGATTTGTTCTTGGGACATTCATCACCCAAGTGACAACTGGAGTGAGATCAGATCGTGGAAGGCTGCCCTTCGCTGTTTCTCCTCCCACCTGCCAACATCCATGCTGGCTTATTCAAGCATACCTTCAAGGACTCAATCTGTCTTTTCTTGTTCATAATGGGTCCGCCAGAAAAAAGATCCACGCAGCCTCGCTGTTGACAACAAAGAGGCAATAAGGCGGCGCTTGACAAAAGCACATTTGAAAGTGCAAACACGCTCAAACTGATGCATACTATATCGAATTGGAGGTATATGTAATCATTTTAAGCCTTTTAAATGATATTAGAGTGAACCCCTGTGTTACAGCTTCCCTGGCTTACGTTTTATTCATGTTGTGATGTAGAACACTGAGTTTTTCCGTCCCCTCTTTCTAGAAGGGCTTGGCTTCATTTGTGGTTTTGTCTCCATCTGCAGGCCTTTTTAGGTAATTGCACTTATTTACTGTTGCCGTCAATGCCTCCATGCAACACTACAATGCTGGTCTGCTATTGGTCAGCTTCTCCTCACAGAGATGCTGGTCTGCTATTGGTCGGCCACACTCGTTTCAAAATAGCTGAACGGTTAAAGCTATGTTCTATTGTGAGCGGTTACAAAACCGTATTTATAGTGCATCTTACTGCTTAATTCAAACTTGAATGGCTTAGCCATGGGTTCCAAGATTGCGAGCAATGTTAAAGAGAGGGGTAAGAAGATGATTTATATGGAAACAAAGCTGGAGATAATCAAGAACTAGGAAGCTAGCCTAGCCTACGCTACCTTTACTAGGGTTTTCTGATTGTATGCATGTATATTATTTATATGTACCATTCACTATGCTATTTTGATACCCATTTTTAAGATGTATGTACAATTTTGATGTTTTTACCTGGGGTTCTAAATGCATTAGGTATTTAACATAGGTTTGGATTGCTCGTAATACTGTAAATTCGTTTTCCGAGCTCAACCGCGAAACAGATAAATCTCGTAACACGGGGGCCCACCGCACTTATTTCACATTCGAAATTGGTCTGATTTTGAGTTATGAGGGTATAAGTCGACCCCCCCTCATATTGGGGGTTGAAAAGGAAGAAGAAAAACTTGACTTGTACATGGAGAAATACGGTAACCCAAATTATGAATGACTAAATTTGAACCACACTGGAACAGTTAAAACAACACAGTTTGCAACAACTAGTTTGGACTAAACTTGGACCCCAGTGAACGGGCTAAAAACAACTCTTTTATCAACAGCTATTTGAACTAAATTTGTACAACGTTGGAAGAGCACAACCCACTTTTCAAAATATATTTCTGGACTAAATCATATCAAAGATGGATGGACATGTTGTGGACCGTACTGGTAATTATTTATCTGATTCAATGCCAAGGAGGCATTTTCACCTTTTTTTTTTTTTTTTTTTTTTTAAAGAGTCTGGGCATTCAATCCCAAGCACTTAAATCGATTTAATACTTAAATATCTGGAAATTAATGTCCGTAATGTACTTAAGTATCCATTTAATACTAAGTATCTATGATTTAATGTCTGGATTTTCAAAGAACATGAAAATACCTACCTGGCTGTGAATGAGTGAAAAGGACACCGTAGCAGACGGAAGACAAAGACGATGATGAGAATTTTTTTTTTTTTTTTTTCTGCCTGCAACCCTAATGCGACATCAAAACATGCACAACCAGCTTTATTATACATTTGGGATAATCCATACAAAATATTTTGGAAATCTGTATTCACATGTTTATTCAGAGATTTTACCAGTCCTCAGAGTCATAACAGACACAGTAACAAAAATACAACTGCCTGCAGTTATAAACTTTGTGTTCACATGAAGCTTGGAGTCATTTTTAAATGTGTGATTTATCTCATCTTGAGTGCATGGCAATGTTAGTTGCATCTGCATTTAGACCTGTTGTACAGCTGATCCCTGCATGATCATGGTTCAGCGCCAATGGATTTGCATATTCACAATTTTTTTTCAATATTAAAAAAGAACATATTTCACCAATGATTATCAAAAAAAAAAAGAATAAACATTTAGTGAAACAAGAATTGGGGGGGGTCTAGCTGTTCTATTCTTTTTTTTTTTTTTTGCCCAAGATGGCTTTGAGAACTACTAAAGATAACGATATCTGATTTTTAGGCTTGCGAGTGCGTATCTAAACTGGCATACAAACACTCAGACTTCAGACAAAAAGAGCTGATCTGAGATTCAAACCTAAAGTCTTCTTGCTCACCACTGCTCCACAAAGCCAGATGCCTGTAGTTGCTATCAAGTAATCTGTGATAGTCACATGATGCAGTTAAAATGCCAGTATGTACTGTATTTGTATGTATGTTACTGCAGTGAAGCAAAACTCCTTCAGTTCTGTGTATTTTGATAAGGTGAGCATGTGTGTTTATCTGTGTACTCGCAGCCTCGACACATTACCATGAGAATGGCCTAAGCCCTTGGCTAATCCTCCAAGTCTGTTGTAATAAACGTCTTCATTCACACAATCGAGGGAGAGCGCTTCATTGGCAGCCAATCACCAAGTCGTAGCATTTGCCTATGACCAAGCCCATGTTATCTGGGTTGTTCTGACTCAAGGTAGCCTTGTTCATTTTGATTGCAAACTGCCATTTCCATGTCTGTCGGGATCAGTAGCACAGCAATTTGAATCCCAGGCTCCCATTTTTCTCTTGCCTCCCATCCTCAGGCACCCTTGGGAATCACCCCACCCAACTTATTCCCACCCCACCCCTGGGTACCCGCATAAAGCAGTCTATTAAAAAGCCTTTATCAAGGAGGTTATTCATTCATTCAGTGCTCTTCCGCAAGATGAGGGATAGGTTTAGGCCGGCATCCTGCATGTTTTCCAGTTTTCTTTAACCAACACACCTGATTCAAATGATTTGCTCATTAGCAAGCTCTGCAGGAGCTTCAAAATGATCCCAATCATTTGAATCAGGTGTTTTTGAGGCAAAAGGTTTGTAAACATGTAGGATACCGGCCCTTGAGGACTGGAGTTTGACACCTGTGAAATAGGCAGAGGTGGGCAACTTACATTCTTTTTTTGCTTACATTCATTTTTTTTCAAGCCAGACAAAATTGTAATTGTAGGGCCGTCAGTCCGTCGATGTATTTTTGCCTAACCTTCCATCAACATTAAAGGGTGACATTTGACTTTTTTTCTGATTCGTCAGGCGCTGGTCTATGTCAGAGAAATCTCAGAAAAGAAGACTAGGACAAGCCTAGCTGCTTAAACAGCAAAAAGAGTAACTCAGACCAGCCAAGATTGACTTTTCTATGCCGGGCATAGGGAAAAAAGCTTGGGCAAATGTAACTCGTGGGTCTTCCAACGCTAGTTTTCCCTGCCCAGCCGTCCCCCCCTGGCTTTTATTGAGTAGAAGCATAGCAGATTACAAGACACAACAAAAGAGCCAGCCGGGCGCCACCGGCAGCTGGGCCAAGGTCCCGGCTCACACTTTCGTGCGTCAACAGTTCTATCTAAGGACAGGGTCAAGATGAACTAGGATTGCATAAATGGGTAACAATGAACTAAGCACATAATGATAACAACCTAATATATCATTCCCTTCACAGTCTACCTCTGTCCGCACTCATACTAATTGTTTTTTCTGTTTTATTATTTACAATTAAAGTTAACACCATGTGTGTGGTTCCACTGTTACACTGCAATTGAATCATAACAGTAATATAAGTGTAATACGACAGCAAAACCAGGGAGGCGGTTTCACACTAGGCTACAGTACACCATCATGTATAATGCAGGTGACAAGAGTGCAATTAACAATTATGTCCGCCTGACGGTATTATCATGCTTTACATGACTGAAATGGTAGATGTCAGCTCTCATTTAGAACTCCCTGCCCTACAAGTACAGAACACGGTTTCATTAACATTTGTCTAAATTTGTCTAAATTTCATCTGTCACATACGCTGCAAGTGAAACAAAGTATTGCTGAGGTTGGATTTACTGAAAAACGTCTTTAATTAGGAAATTAAAAAACTTCTATCTTGCATTTCCTGGCCAAGAGTTAATCACAGAAAGGATGCAAATTTGGTCTGCATTCATTGGTTACTTGAAACGCATCCAAGAATGCTCTCATCAGCAAGAAATGAAAGCAGGACTACGACAGGGAGCAACTAACATCCAAGTTAGTTGAATTATATTTCAGTAAACAAAGTGGGGCGTGACAGGGTGACAGATTTATGAAGGACAGCTGACCTAATGTCTATCCCGACAGTTACAATGACGGATGAAGATTGTAATTTTGACATTTTTACTTCGCCGTTTTTTGAGAATCCACGTCACTCATCGGTCCGTCAGCAAAACGGGCGTCCGTTAGCGAGGGACTTCTGGACAGTCCATCAGTGCTAACGAAGTACCAACCTCTGCAAATAAGGTTTGACCTTGCTGGCTTAGGAAATCCACCATTTAAAGTGGTTCACATTGAATATGTGCCATAAACAAATATAATGCCCATGAAAACATTTTTACTAGAACAGTATATTATACGTGGCTGGGTGGTGCAGTGGTTAGCACGTCTGCCTCACAGGTCAGGGACCCGACTTCAAATCCACTTTGCTCCAGCCTTCTTACGTGTACAATTAGTTAGCTGAAGCTAATGTCAATTTTATGTTTGTTAGTTCTACGATGTAAATTGTTGGTGGGAATGGTGGATGAAACAAGTAAAGATGAAAAATGGAAGACCACAGTTAATGTCAATGCAAAAAACTATTCTCATTTGTGGGCAAGCCAACATATTAATAAATGATAAAAATGCATCACAGCCGTAACAAATACGGTAGACATCACGGGGTGTGATAACGTGTCTCGTAATGCAGGGGTCACCAACGCGGTGCCCGCAGGCATCAAATAGTCCCCAAAGATCACATGAGTAGCCCGCAGGCCTGTTCTGTAAATAGCTTACTAGAGAGGACATTGGTGATTTTCTATAAATTTTACAAACAATTTTACATGTATTACATTTTGATTACATATTACACGTGATTTACCAATTTACTACTGCTCTTCCTTAATTATTATGACAAATCATTAACATGATCGGGGTCTTCACAGAAACTGGTAGCTCTTCATATTACTCAGTCCCAAAGAAGTAACTATCAGTTTCAAAAAGGTTGGTGACCCCTGCGGCGTAACGGATCTGTCGTGCCTCATTCTATATGTCAACAAAGTTGCCTTTGTTGTATTTGCCTTGAATTTTTCCTGAACAAGAGGCGTTCTTATGTAGAGGTACTAGTGTAACCAAATAACACAGCAAAGTACTGGGCCAAAAACTGTAGCAACTGCAAATATGTACACTTTACAGCAAGATATTTTGTCAAATCAGACAATCTGTGATCCCAAACGGCAACAATTGTGGTGGTACACATTCAGCTAATCTAAAAGAGTGCCCAGCTTTTGGGCAACAATGCCACAACTGCAAGAAGCAAAACCATTATTAAGAGTTAGTGCAGATCTACCGGACTCAACATATGGAGAAGACCGGTGAACCAAGTGTCAACTGAATTGGATTTTGATAGTGAAGACGGTCCTGCAGTGGAAGGCAAAACACTAAAAGGTGGAAGTAACATAAACTCTGTGCAAGCCAAAAATGACAATAGTGAAAAAAAGGCCATTGCACAGTGGCTAAAAAAAAAATTTGACAGAGCAGCTAAATGTAATGACATCTCCTTCAACACATACAAGGTCATGAGGTGAAAGGAAGAACTGCACAATCAAAAAGTAAGGAAAATTAATTGCCTTAGAAGCTGTAATCAAGCCAGTTGGCACTGTAACTTTTCGCTATAGCCTGGGTGAGAAATTATACGATTTGCAACAGGTGAATAAAAAATGTGCAGTCCATTCTTGGTCTACATTTTAGTGTGAGGATGAAGCAAATACTGTATGTCCTTCAGCAAATATGTCAATTACATAGACACTAGGCAAGAACAAACACTGCCACACAGAATGTTTGAAGAGTATGCAGATCTAGTCAGAGATGAACTGGGCAAGATACCTGTGAGATACACTATGAAGGTCAACTCCAACATCACACCAGTCATCAACCCCCCACAACGCATGTGGAAATAAGGCACAAAGTGAAAAAAGAGCTCCAGAGAATGCAAGCTTAAGGAGTGATAGAACCAGTTGACAAGCTTACCGAGTGAGTCTCCAACATGGTCGCTACACACACAAAAAAGAGACAGATGAAGTTCACGTATGTATGGGTTCCAAAGATATGGTGGTCCTGAAGTGCAAATCACAAAAACAAAAAACTATTTCAACAAAAAAGGTAACCACAAACATACAAACAAACAAAAACACCTTACAATGGAGAAGCACACAAGAAAAACGATGCAAACAAGAAAAAAAGCAAACAATAAAAGGCAAACAAGAAAAAAGAAGAAAACAAGAAGCAAACAAAAGACACAAACAAGAAAAAAGACGCAAAGAAGAAGCAAACAAGAAAAAAGAAGCAAATAAAAATGAACCAAACAAAAAAGACACAAACCAGAAAAAAAGCAGCAAACAAAAGATGCAAGCAAGAAAAAAAGAATCAAACAAGAAAAAAGAAGCAAATGAGAAAACAGGCGCAAAAAAGAAAAAAGATGCAGACAAGAAAAAAGAAGTAAGCAATAAAAAAGTTGCAAACAAAAAAGAACCAAACAAGAAAAGGGAAGCAAACAAAAAAGAACAAAACAAGAAAAAAGAAATACGAAGCTAGCCTAGCCTAGCCTAGGCTAGCTTCGTAATTCTAGATTATCTCCAGCTTCTTTTTCATATAAATCATCTTCTTACTTCTCTCTTTAACATCGCTAGCAATCTTCGGACCCATGGCTCACCCTTTCAACGTTGAATTAAGCAGTAAAATGCACTATAAATACGGTTTTGTAACGACTCGCAATGGAACAAAGCTTTAGCATTCCGCCATTTTGAAACCAGTGAGGCCGACCAATAGCAGACTCCATGCAAACTCCACACAGGAAGGCCGGAGCGAGGTGTGTTTGAACTCGGGTCCCTGAAATGTGAGGGGAAGATACTAAGTAAGGGGTGTGCCAAAAATAATTTTATAATCAGGATCGCTGTTCTCATTCACTATGATTTAAATCGATATAAAAGGTAATTAAATCGATATTTAAATAAAATAGCAATCGATACGCTTCCTGTCTGCTTTCGTCCCAAACGCCGTGTCATGGCGTCACCACGCAGGCCGTTGCGAAATTGTCGAGCATGCCTGTTTGAACACAATCTTGTCTTTTTCCCACGGCTGCGAGTTTAAATGTCTCTGTTCTGCCTTTCAGTTACAGTAATTTGTTCTAGACGACTCTTGCTAAGCTTTTATTTTGCCGCAAACTTTGCGAAAGGGTGAGCTTTCGAGTGTGGTAATTACAAAGTAGGGGAAAAGAACGCTATCGAGTCCATGCATTGAAGTCGTACAGGGGCAACGCCTGTATTCATAATGTTGTTTGTTAAATTGTTAAGGTCATATTTAAAAGCTCAAACGACGTATAAGGTAACTGCTCTCGAATTGTCAGCTAATTTAGGTTTCTCTTTTGCACCTGCTGTCAATGTGTGCTGTCAAAAAACGGAGCTGATATAAGTTACCTTCTTTATTTTTAGTTTCACTCTGCTGATGTTGATGATAAGATGTGCATTCAAAGCTGCAAACTATCAGGACGTCTTGCGTCATCACTTGAGAGTTTAGCTTGCTCTCTCGCTCCTTTCGTCGTCAGTGAGGACGGTGTCGTTTCACTTTGTGTTAAGGAATGAACGATTGAAATAAATGAGCTAACCAAGGAAAAATATTCATACAGAACATAAAACAAACAAGAAGTAATCAATACAAAACAATGTATGCATACTCCAAATGAATTCACAAACACATATTACTCACATACATGTAAAAAATAGTCTCTACTGTACTAAATAATGTTACAAACAATTGTGACTGATAATGCTTCCCACATTTTCCCCTTACTTCCCCGTACAATCAATTGAGCTGCTCACTTGAAAAAGTTCATATTTATATCTTATATCTTATCATAAATATACTGGTATATCAATAGTTTTCATTTGGGCAACAGTTTAAAAGATATAATATTATATTCATCATCATATTAATAAAATAATATCTTGGAATATGAAATGACAATGTATCTTGTTCTACTTTTTTGTTTCATCTTATTTTATACTATAAAAGCTATACTGATTTTAGTTAGTTGAAAAAAATAGCAGTTGTCAACATGCTATTTTTGTGGCATGCTCTTTACAAATCAAAACTTAAAAAAGTCTCCCTTTGTTATTCTGGCTTGCAAAAATGAACCACGTCGTATGATGATTCTTTGCACTTATATAGATTGAAGCAGAAATCGTTTTTAAGTAATTGAATCGAATCATTTTGAACCGAAAATCGTTGAGAATCGAAAATCAAAAATCTTAATCGAATCATGAGACAGCCAAAAATTCCCACTACTAATGCTAACCACTGCTCCACTGAGCCACCAATGAACACAATATATATATATATATATATATATATATATATATATATATATATATATATATATATATATATATATATATATATATATATATATATATATATATGAGATGATATATATATATATATGAGAGGCAGCTTAGAAGTACAGCAAAAAAAGCCTAATTTCATGAGAAATTAAATTTCCAATTCACCAAATATATCACACAACTGTGGAATGTTTAAAATATCATGATTTATAGATTAGATAATATACTGAGTTGACCAAAATGTCTGCTGTCAGTGACCTTTAATGGAGTGTGCATGTGTGTGAGACAGGCTTAACAAGTTTCAAGCTTTGTGCTCGAACTATTTCCGTCAAGATGTTTGAAAGACACATAGTTGGCCTTTGCACCATCCTCCTTTTGAAGAAGATGAAGGGAATTGTGAGGAAGGATCCCAACCTCTTCAGCATCTTTGATGCTTAAATGGCAGCAAGAGATCAGAGAGATGGCAAAAGGGGAGCACAGGAAAAGCGACCACCTATCGCAACAATACGAGATTCCATCAGGAAAGTGATGAAAATGCTCAATTGATGTGAACATTGGGAGTATGTTGTTGATTGGCATTATATGGGATGTTCAGAACACATGGATCATTTGTGTTTGTAATCAAATGCAGAATGACGTCCCACTCTACCACACATTCAGGTCAATTTGCTGGAAAGTACTTTTTATGATTATTTGGCCAGCAGACAAGAGGATAGCAACATTCGTTGGTTCAACAATGATATTCAAGCTATTTGTTAAACCTGTGAGAGCTTTCAATGTTTATGTTTCAGAAAATACTTGAAGTTGCATACTTAGTAGTACTTGAAGTAGTTGAAGACAACTTGTTAAGTTGGTATTTTAGCCAGAAACGTAACCAGCATTTCGCGAGCCACATAAAATGTTGTGGTGGGCCGGATCGGGCCTTGAGTTTGACACCTGTGGTTTATAAAGTCAAAAAAGATGGTTGACCTGTTTTCCAAATGTAATCGGGTAATCCATGCATGTGTCTTTGAATCCCGGTGTACTCTGAGACAGGAGATTAGTCTTTCGGTTCAGTCACTTCTGGCTCTGAAGCTTCAGCACCACGGCCAGCGCCTGTTAAACCATTGTCAAAGTGTTTTTGACATCTTTTCTGATCTTTTGGAGACAAGTACTCTCCAGTCACCCACTTCAAAGAGCTGTGATTGAAAGGTATTCCTGTCATTTTGCGTTATTCAGCAAGAAGACGCAAATATATAGTGATCCATAACACCAGGGGTCTCCGGAGAACCGTGAGACCTGCTTGTCATCGCCTGTTTAAAAAATATTTGAGACCGTCATCGGCGATTGGTTGTCAGTTTAGCAATTCCATGTGTTTGGATGATCCACAAAAACAGGAATGTGAACCCGACTATGTACAGTCAACACATGGAAATGAGAAGGAATAGCATTCCGGTTACTGTATACGGTTTATTCATTTAAGATTTAAATATGTGCACTGCAGTAATATTTGTCTTAAAATATCTAAAGTATAAATACTTTTCACATTGAAAAAACTCAGGTACCCACATACACATGGATGAAAATTCCGTCGGATGTCTACTTTGATGTTTTTCATTTCAAGCAGTCCCCATTAACCACAAAGTACGGGGGATTACTGTAATAGCTGATTCTCTACATTCAGCCACATTTTTCATAGCTATCAAGAGCAACACTCCCAACATCCATCCATCCATTTACCAGAGCCACTTATCCCCACAGGGGTCGCAGGCTTGCTGGCATCCATCTCAGCTGGCTTCTGGCAGTAGGCGGGGGACACCCTGAACTGGTTGCCAGCCAGTCGCAGGGCACACGGAGACGAACAACCATTCACGCACCCAATCGCACCTATGGACCATTTAGTTTGTCCAATTCACCTGCCGTGCATGTTTTTTGGAGTGTGGGAGGAAGAACCCACGCAGGCTCGGGGGAGAACATGCAAACTTCACACAGGAAGGCCGGAGCCAGGTGGATTAGAATCGGGACCTTTGAACTGTGAGGCGGACGTGCGATTCACTGCACCACCGAGCCGCCACTCCCAACAAATGGTCACACTTAATTACTACACTGCTCAGTAAGCTTAAAATTAAATTAAGAGTGCTGGCCATGAATTCCATCATGCAAATAATGAAAAAAAAAAAAAAAAAGTATTTTACATGTCAAAAATTCTTGTCGATGGCAAGGAAAGAGTTAAGATACAATTAATACAGACACAATAAATAAAGAAATATATACAGTATATATATATATATATATATATATATATATATATATATATATATATATATATATATATATATATATATATACATACACACATACATACTGTATATATTTGTACGTATGTATGTACTATAATAGTAGCAATGTACTGTCATCGCTTCATCCTCAGATAATCCCAGCTCGATCAGGATTCCAACAAAAAGCCCGCAGGGGGGACTCAATTCTGTTCTTTCGCGCTACCTAATCCCCAACCGCTTCATTGTCACATGCCGCTTGTGTCTGAAAAGATCAACATCGCTGCACATGTGCGCCTTTTGAGAGACAAAAAAAAAAAAAAAAAAAGAGTATTCGCAAATCCTGGAGATAGCTATTTTAACATCATCTGGCTGGACACTCCTAATCTGTCCAGTCAAATGCTGCGCCTTTACAATGATGTTTTCCTCTTGGCACAATCTGCTAGCGCAAGCAGCTAACAGAAAAGAAAGAGGACGGTTGGCGAGCAGACAAGCGAGGATATGAAAAGAGATTAGCGGTTAAGAGGAGGCAGAAGTGAAGGGAATAGTAAAGACGAACAGGAGAAATGATAGGAGGAAGCTGTGAAGGACCGGTTAGACTGGAGGTGAATTGCAGTGAAGGATTACACAAACAAGCCATTGTAGCAAGTTCAAATGCGCAACAAGTTGTCAGATCATGTAATGGATGAATGAGCAGGGAGCCTTATTGGGCAAATTACTTCTACGCTGTAACGCATTATTTATTTCATATTATTGTCTTTTCAAAATAATTAGTTACATTACCATATAACTGTATTTGAAATGTAAGGCATTACACTACGATTGCATTACCTTTATATTACTCTCACCATGACTGGAAATATGGATTTGCCATTCTAAATCTAGCTCATTACACTCGATACACATCCAGTGGAATGTTGGCTTAAGTCTAAAAACAGTATAAATCAATTGATCTGTATTGTATTGTGAAACTTTAAAGATAAGATACCAAATATTTTTTAATCCCTTTACTACTTTAACTTCACAACATAGTGATGCATTGTTTGTGCTTCAGGCAGGAACAGTGCATTTCACAATTTCAATGTTAGTCTTCAAATTCAAGTAGATGGTTTCGTGGGGCTATCGTTAGCAGCTCGCCTACATCCTCATTATTTTGTTTAGTGTACTGTTTAACATGAGTTTCGTATGCTTCATCTTGATACACATTGAGCAGAACGATTTTAAGACTTATATTAATAGCGATTGTACAGTGAAAATTTGCTTTAGCTCACTTTGTCATTATTGCTGGTTGCAACAGAGATCTCGCGGCAGCTTGTCTACTGCCTAGTATCCACTATCTTCTACGACATATTCCGCTACAAGTGTCTAACTTCTTGAGGTCAAAGAGTGAGAAAATGATAATTTTGCCTACTTTGTTTTAATCCCCACTCTCAATTCTCCTCCTGTTTTCTTTTCGCTAACTTCACGTTACCATGGCTCCGCTCTACTGTAAATGGTTTGTCAAATTACAGGTGCTATCTGGCGCGAAGTGAACAGCTTTTTAGGTGTCACGCACTAAGTGCACCTAACTATTCTATTCATTGTATTCATCTCTGACGAACTGAAAGCAATGAGCTTATGTCCATCTTATGTAAGTATCGTCCATATTCAACCTGTCAACTGCTGCTGCCACACTCACCGCTTCTGTCGCAGGTACTAATAAAGAAAGTAAATTATAATGCAACTATAATGCGTGTGTGTGCGTGTGTATGTAGGCGTGCGTGCGTGTGTCTGTGTGTGTAATGTATTACACTACCGCAAAAAGTAATGCATTACTCCCAACACTGCCAGGGACTAGAAGTTGATGGCAAGGAGAGGAAGGATCAAGAAGACAGAGAGCAAAGGAGGAAGACAGCAGCCTTTAAATCTGTAATGGCAGGCCAGATAACGATAAGAGACTCTCAGTGGAGGGGCAACTGTAGATGCACTCCTTGGTCAGCTAACAACTATAATTATCCAAACTCCACTCTTGCTGCTATTGATCTTTCCCTGTCCTCACCACCCCGACACTGGGACTTCATGTCTCACCAATGCGCTCTCACCAGTTGAAGGGATAGCGCTGAAGTGTGCCCTTCTCGTAGTGAGAGTTGTTCACACCTGCTGCCACCACACATGGAGAGCAGCGATGAGCGCCGCACAAACACATGACGCCTGCAAAACACAAACATTGGGGGGCGGCAAGACTCCCCCCGTTGTGTGCATAAAGTAGAAGGGTGGGTTTGCAGCAATATGATGGCTCTTACTTCCTATTCGGTGTTGGGGTATAAATTACAATTATTCACACATGCAGTACAGTGGTACCTCTACTTGCGAACACCTCGTTACGAAAATTCAGGTTGTGAAAAGCCTCGGCGAAAAAATCTTGTCTCTTGTAATGAGAGGAAAATCAAGACACAAAAGGCAACGTTGTTGGCATTCGATATGACACGAGACACCAGCTGTCACTCCCTCTCACTGGATCAACCACGCCACAAGTTATCATATGCACAGCTGACGTTTAATTATCTGTCACCGTCAAACTGTAAAACAGTAACAAATAGAAATACAAAAACGATACAATTATTTACATGATTATACAAATGAACCTATAACGCTATTAAATGAAAAAGTGCAAACTTGTAACCTCGATGGATGCCTTCCAACTCTGAGGGGAATGAAATCCAAATGTTCAAATCTTTAATAGGCTGATGAAAACAAGTCACTTTGTCGCTTCAGTCGACGCTTGTCTTCTCCACGTCACAGCAGCGCATGCCAAATAAACCCGAAAGTGCCACAACAAAAATGTCTCCATGGCAACAAATAAAATACACCGTAACAACGAACATCACAGTAAAACAAATTGAATAACATATTTACAGTTATTATCAATTTTTAGATTATAAACTTGACAACATTTTAACAAATTAACTGACAAACTATTTTTGCCTGTCAAACCAGCCCTCGCTCCTACAAGACTATAACGTATTATGTTAGCACAACTCGTGATGTCTACCCCATTTGTTACTCTTTGTGAAACACAATTAAAATGTATTAATAATCCGGCTTTCCCACAAATCAGACACTTTTTTTTTTGCATTGCTGTTTACCCTGGTTTTCCAATTTTCATCTTAACTCATTTCAAACACACTTACCACCAACAAGTTACACTGTAGAACTAACACAGATAAAATGAACATACCTACAGTTCATATTACATATTCACATAAAAACACATATGTAACATACACTTTGGTTTGTCGCGTCTGACGTTAAAGTTGTTAGCACGTCGTTAGCACTTAAGCAATTACATCACACAGGAAGAACTTCGCGTGACTCCAAACTAAACTTAAGTAAACATATTGCTCAAAATAACCCTCCCCCCCCCCCCAACATATTATTGCTCCTGTGGTATTGTAAATGATTCCTGGATCACGGGAAATGTAAAAAAAAACCCATACTAATCAAACAACCTAAAATGGTGTCTCTCTCTCTCTCTCTCTCTCTCTCTCTCTCTCTCTCTCTCTCTCTCTATGGACTCCTCACCAACACACCAGCACCATCTCAAGGTAAGCAAGTGACCTGCATTCATATCATCAACTGCCACAAGTAATATCAGTATGATTAATTTAAAGGGCTTAGGGGTGTTTTTTAAATTATCTTTTTACATTATATATTTTGATTAATATGCAGTAATGTAAATTCTAATATGTACTTGTTACCGTTTTTGATGCATTTTAATAATTTATTAATAGTAGTCATTTAAAGTGTTTAGGAGCATTTTGGGGGGGCTTGGAACAGATTTGTCTATTTACATATAAAAAGCATCTCTACTCTCAAAGAGAGCTGGGATAGGCTCCATCCTCTGAACTAAATAAAAGAGAGGGTGCAGAGAGGCTGTGACAGAACGCCGCAGAATTGTATTCGTGCAGTCCTTCTTCGTTCTCCTCATGCATGAGCTGGTGAAAGAATGCCTTTTCTCCTTCTTTGTGTTTAGTTTCTCCCAAATGTCTAACAGGTTACCCTGAAAATGCCCCTGGCCCTTGTGCGCATAAGCAGTATAGAGGATGGATGGATGGATGGATGGATGGATGGATGGATGGTTTGGAAATGGCTTCAATGAAACTAGGAGGTGAAAATGCACTCTGATGTACAGTACATGTCGATGTACAGTATATATTTTTGAGCTGTCCACGATATAGACAACAAGACCCCACACATGCAGGCATGAAAGCAGGGATGTCCATGTAAAAGGGGCTCACAAAAAATGTAGCATTTTTTAGCACGGGTTAGAGGGGGTATTGCTTAAGGGCAGCTCAGCAGTGGTTAGGAAGCACACTATCACCCTTCCAGCATCTACAGTCTCAATAGTGGAAGGGTGAGTCAGTTTGGGATTCAAACGGTCACCCTCAAGTTTCAAAGCCCTCAAGTTTCAAAGAAAGTCCTAAGAGACAAAAAACAGTCAAACCCAAACCTTTTTTTTTTGCATTTTAGAATAATTACTGTATAATACGTGCATTTGATTTTTCAACATCCCCCACTCACATTGGCAATAAGGTGAGTCACTTTACCTTTCCTCACTTGACCACAGTGCTGAATAAACAATGCAAAGGGAATGAAACCGCAACGCTAGTAATAACAGTTATTAGCCTGCAAAAGATGATCTCTCTTTCTGCGACAAAGACCTGAGGAAGACTGGAGTGAAATTGAAAATGTCAGCGCTTTAAGTATGGACGCTAATCAGACAAGCTGTCATTTTAACAGCAAGGTTAATAGCTGCTGGCACAATCACCTTCAGCCTCGATAACATCCAAGCTACAGGGCCTCAAACACACACAAACACATTCACAGTGCAAATATATGATTGTGAAGCCAAGCACTGACAGAGGATTGATGAGAGATCTCCAACATTCATGGATTTCGAGTTGCCGGCGCATATGCAGCGTCCCATAGTGCCATTGAGTGGGAGGGAGGATTTACAAGTCCCACCAGTGGCCTCCATACACAGACCGAAGACCTCTTTTGTTCCGCCATCACCTGTTCCAGATTTATGACACCCAATTACAAGCAAGTGTGCTAACAGCATTCCCCATTAGCCTATCAAATGCTTTAGTGCTTGTTCCCTCAATGGGTTATCTGGCCTTTCAGGATGGCCATAGGCAATTTACGCCTCCCCCAAAGACCATGTGAACAAAGACCTCCCGGGCTCTGCGTTTTGTTTTGTTGCAATGCTCCCCAAGACAGGTAATTAAAAGGGAAAGACTTTGTGGTTAATTTGTGAGATAATTATCTAAATTAAACTCCTTTCTCTTCACATGGCTGACACGGGGGTGTGTGTGCGTGTGTGGGGGGGCTCCATCTATCTCAGACTCCTCGTCCTCTATCGAAGGTGGTCACAAGGTATTGTGGTGCCACAAAAACAAAACCGCTAATGACACCTTCCTTCTTCTTTCTTTCCTTTTGTTTGCTCCACTTTGTTTGCCTTGCTCCTTTGTTTTATCAGTCTGAGAATTAAATGAAAAGAAGGAGCTGTTTTACTTCCAGGTAATTTTGTTTCATCTGTGCTGGCTGGCAGAGGTGGGTACTATTATTTGTCTGTCATTTTAATCCACAGGTGTTGAACTCCAGTTCTCGAGGCCGGTACCCTGCATGATTTTGAATCTCCTTTCTCAAACACACCTGATTCAAATGATTAGGATCATTTTCTAGCTCCTGCAGCGCTCGTTAGTAAGCTAATCATTCGAGTTAGGTGTGTTGGGGAGAGAAAATTGGAAAACATGCAGGATATCCAGTTTGGATCCTGAATCACTCTTATAGTGAATCACATTTTATTTGTAAATTGCCTCATTTGTTCCAAGCTCGAAAAAAATGACATATTACATGTATTATTATATGGTACCTTGCCTTTCGTAAAACGCGATATACAGTGGATGTCGGGCGAAAAACAGAAAAGAAAAAAAAACGGAAAAAAATATGTATCCCAGTTTAATGAAAAATTCACTTTGGTGAAAGGCTCATGGTTTTGTGTGTGGTGGGAGGGTTTCTCTAAACAGAGACATTCATACCAAACAAACTTAACAACGTGTGATGCTGTGTGCACACCGAACGCAAACGAGGCGAAAAAGCGAACAGTTTTGTATTGTACTCAATGGAGTTCACGCGACAGGGTGCGATGGAGCGAATGGAGTGTCGCGTGAAGTTAATTTTTTTTTAACTTTTTTCGCCTGTCGCATTGCGACAGCCAATCAACTTAGGGAAAATTCAACAGCTCACCCAGGGGGCAGGAATGAATCATGGCGGCCGCTTTGCGGTCACCGGGAGCGATCCAACACGGCCAGCTGAGCTTTCAATACAAAACGGAGCCAAGCAAGAGCACTCACCTGGCTTGTAGAAAGGCGGAAGCAAGAACTTGGGACAACTGGTATGTGCAGCGTTTGCTTTTTTTTTTTTTTAAACAGCTGTTGAACCGTAGTTACTGTGCTAAGCTAACGATTGTGCAGCACTGACAGCACAGTATTTAGCACGGTATCGGCACTTAATTGGGACATTGAAACTTTTTTTTTAGCAGACGAGTATTGCCCTGAAGCGAGGGACACGCAATGTAAAAACAGAAGAATAAAGGTGCTGTCGGAGAAAATATTGGCTCTGCCACATCCCGGAAAAGTGAAAGTTTTCAGGATTGCTCTCCTTTCCGGATCCACTTAAAGTGCACAGCAAGCTCACTCCCCTCCCCTCGCGTGACACTGTTGCGTGAAAAGTGAACTTCATCTTGACCTCGCGACAAAACGCCTCGCGTAGAGCGTAAACAACGCTCTCCATCTTAACGCGGCATTACTTTCTCTCTCCTCCACACTCGCTCGACCGTAAAGCCCCCATCGAAAGAGAACACACGCCACGCTGGCCGAACATTGCCTGTTGCGAATATCAACATGACTCTTTTGTGCAATGACGCTAGCCCACTGAACAATGAAGAGAAAGTTGTACACGAGCGAGCTATACAGTACAGCACATCCAATAAGAGAGCAAGACAATGAATGTGAAGGATTCTGACCAATGGGAGAGAAGGATATTGGTGCAGTGGTATGGCGTGTTTAATAGGTGCGGAAATTTCAAGTTTTCTCTTGGAGCATACGAGTTATTGCTCGTATATTGAACTTTTTTTCTCATATGAAGAGGCAAAAATGTGGCCCAATTTTGACTCGTAAAGTAATGTTTTGTGTACAAAAGCATTCGGATCGAGGGGTTCCGCTGTACTTGGAAGCATGAAAGCATAAACACAGAGTAAATAATCAGCAAGCATGCAAACACGCAGTTAGGAATGATTAGATGAGTGTGTGATCATTAGTATGCAGCAGGTGCAATTTCGTGAATGTCTGAGCTGTGTTTCAAAATCATGGTTACATGAACCGGGGTTTCTGACCAGCATACTGCAACATACTCCGTTCTACAAACCTAAGGAATAAAGCAATGGTTTGAATAAAAAAGGTTTTTGTGTTATTCTTACGTTTTAAATATGATTTTAAAAATCACTTGCTCATAGTTGCCTTTCCACAGATAAAGCGGTGACGTCATTCCACTAACCAATGGGCACATAGCAAAGTGACAATCTCTCTCTGACTGGCTCAGCCTGGAAATACAGAGTGAAATTTCATCAAATAATTTAGCCGACAAGTTGCCCCATTAGTGGACACAGAGCAGACAGAAGATCAGCAGGTTTTTTTGGGATATGTATAGAATTATTTTAGAGTTATCCATTACCATTCTAAAGAATCCGATATGGTTATTTGCATGCTAATGCCAGCATCAAGATACATCTAGTGTCTGTCTGACTGTCACCCCTCCGCCACCACCATCATCACTACACACGCGATGAAGGAATGAACCCTCACTGTCAAATGTGGTGGCACGTTGCCATCAGGCCCTGACAGGAAAATAACACTCTTCAAGGAAAATAATACACTTATTCTGCTCTCGGCGCTCAGACTTCGGCTCGTGAACGATGCACTCAGCTTATGCCTGTTCGCATGCACGTATGCGTGTGTGTGCATGAGTGCATACAGTATGTCTAAAAGCCCTCGTCACTGGTGTCAACCTGAGTACAAAGGATCACTTTATATGATTAGTATGCATCTCTGAAAAACATACTGCACAAAAAGCCCTGCCCCGCTGGCTGCTGCACGCCAATTAATGGATTACGAAATTATTTCCAGACAAGCCTTGTTGTGAGACAGCTCCGATACGTGGCTGTTGTGGCTCCTGCTCGCCCAATCCTCAAACAGCAACTGGGTATTTACTTCAGTGAGTGAAAAGACTTCATACATACATATATACATATATATATATATATATATATATATATATATATATATATATATATATATATATATATATATATATATATATATACATACATATTGTAAGGCAGTTAAGATGTTGACGATCTATAGTTGTGTATCAATTTCTTGTTTTAGTTTTCCGGGCCAGGTTTGGTCATTGAATGCAACATTCGTATCCAATTAGCGGTTGTCATCGCGAGACGAGTTGTTGTTCTATGGTTGTTGTTTGGTACTCACGGCTTACTGCACGGATACAGCTCAGCGCTGTCTTGCCCGAGCTAGAGGCTAAGAACAACGTAGAGTATAACTTAAATAACGTTCACTCGTGATTGTAACTTGTGTGCGTATTGGAGGCAAGTAAAGTGCACAAAGGAGGAACTTTTGTCATGTGACTCTGTCCACCCACGCTTCGCCATCACACGTGGAAGGTAACAGCACGACAATATATATATATACATACATATACATACATATACATACATATATATATATATATATATATATATATATATATATATATATATATATATATATATATATATATATATATCCACTCATGTCACGTTCAAGGTGAGGCCTCTAGATGGCGATCTTGTGATTTGATTCGCTATTACAGCTGTCTAATAAGTAGGTTATGTTAGGCCAGCAGAGAAGGCCTTGCTTGCCCTGACGGTCCACCACTGGTTTTTACACTGTTGCCAAAGTGTAGGTGTGTCTTACTCACAGTAACATAGAAAACATTAGAATTTGACCTCCAAAATTAAGAGTGCATCTTAAACACAGGTACATATTTTCTTTGGGAAATTACAGTAAAGGTTGATATGCAGTTAGTATCAATAACTGGCAGTTATCAAAGGGTATGCTATACTGCATGCATGTAAAAATAGCAGAAAAATATCTAAATAAAGATACAGACATCAAAATGTTCCTTTATGTGTGTGCAGAGCTGGGGGTAATGCATTACAAAAGTAATGTAATTACTGTGCATTAATTACCGTGCATTGTTTTTTACTGTAACTCGGTAGAGAAAGATGTATCACACAAAAAACATCGTAATATTTTTTAGCATCAAGTGCCTGTTGCAGGTAACAGAAAATGAGAGTAATACAATGCATTATAATGCATTTATAGTCTGGGGGTAGGGTTTTTTTTCCCAAATTCACCCAAAAAAACGCAAGATAGGAGGAGACAAGTCCGTGGCTAAATGTTTACTTGCTGTTGTTAGTATTTACAGCAGAGATGAATGTGGCAGTAGTAGACGGCAGGTTGAATATGGACAATACATAAACAAGATGGACATATGCCCATTACTTTCAGTTCATCAGAGATAAAGACAAGAAGAATATATAAGTGCACTTTTGTGCATGACACTGAAAGAGCTGTCCACTTAGCCAAATAGCACCAGTAATTTCACAAACCATTTTGAGCGGACCCATAGTGACGGGAAGTTAGCAAAAAGAAAACAAGCAGAGTATTGTGAGTGGGAATAAAATAAAGCAGGCAAGATTCGTGCTCTCTCACTCAGGAGGTTAGGAGACTCATGGGAGAGTATGTCGTACTTTGAAGATAAGTTGACGCTTTCCGCAGTGGATTCTCCAGCATTTCGAAACTTTGTCCGCAAGATCTCTGTCACAACTTGCAATAATGACAAGGTCAGCTAGCGCTAATTTTCACTCTACAATTGCCATTAATAATAGTCTATAAATAGTTCTGGTCAACGTGTATCAAGATGAAGCATACAAAAACTCATGTTAACCAGCACGTTAAAGACAATAACGATGATATAGGCAGGCTGCTAGCATTAGCCCCACCCAAACCATCTATTTTTGAAACTTCTCCCCCTAACCTAGCCGACTCATATTAGCATTGAAATTGTTGAACACACTAACCGTTTTCCCTGAAGCATAAACAATGCCTCACCACGCTGTGAAGCTAGGCAAGAAAGGGATTAAAATACAAAAAAAGATTCTGTATCTTGTCATGTCTTATACAATACAGATCAAATGATTTGTACTGTTTTTAGGCTTAAGCCAGTGCTTCCCGATTATATTTTGCAAAGCGCTCCTAGGAAAGAGAAAACATATGCCGACCCCAACCTACTTGCCACGCCAACCACAAGTAAGATTATTATCTATAAAAATTGTATAAGTAAACCTAAAATGGCATCTTTTGTAACATTGACACAAGGAAAAATGTGTATTAAAAAACGTTCAACAACTGTTAACCACTTTTTTTTTTACAGCTTTTTTACAGGTTCAAAGTTTGTCCAGGCCATGGCTATCAAATGTACGGCCCGCATGCCCATTCTGGCAATGGGTTTAATCCGGCCTGCGAGATGCAGTAATTTTGTAAAATATAAAAATGACTACCTGTTGCAGGCGGTACATTGAAACATCTATGTTTTAATTCCAAGATGATGAGTATCTCCATGTGAAGGTTTCCCTTGTCTGGGACTTGCTCAACTCTAAATTTTACTATTTGCCGCAATCGTGGCACTTGCTGCACAACATTCATATGTCACAAGGTGAACAGTTTTGGGACACTGCTTACCCATGTGCGGGCCTTCCGGGCTGGTGCTCAGTTCCTCTTCATTCCATCACACAACACTGACCGAATAGTCTGTATGACCCACCATCTGAGGGCCCCGGCCTCACATGTGTGCATTCATTCAGATCAACCTCCAATGCTGAAGGGATAGCGACTGCTGCCTCATCTGTGGCTCCTCCTCAAAGAAGGTGAGCTGTCCGCCTCAGGCAATGGATGTCTTCTGGTTTTTTGCTTCTGAACCCCAAGAAAAATAAGATGAGAAATCTTGGCAACTGTTAAAAACACCACTCGGAGGCCTTGTCTACATGTTGTCGTTTATTTATGTCAAGAAATCGCGTCTATACAAATCCAGCACAGCCTAGTTTCATACACATACAAGCATGCCAAGTCGCTAGGCGGCTGTAGTGTCACCAAATTCTGTGCAGTCAGAACGAAATTCTGCCTCTGACGTTTCCAATCAGAAAGAACCTCCACCTCTAACGTCACCAATATCTGTGTCTTTGGTGGGAAAAAGAGTAGCGTGATGACGCAAATTTCTGGTTTAAGCTGGTTACATGCAACCACAAAACCAGAGGCTTGGGCAAATCTCCACTTCGGCCAGAGGTTTTGAAAGATTCGGTTTTGATGAAAAAAAAAGTCAAGCCTCATATAGTAAATAGGTTCAAACGGTACGGAGCCCCTAAAGGGACAGGGAGAAAAAAAAAATTATCGTGAGATCTCGCAATACTTTTGCGAGCTCTTGCAATAGTATTGCGGGATCCCGCAATACGTATTGCGAGAGCTCGCAATCCTATTTCCTACATTAATGAACTGGAAGTTAAACAAACACGGCGATGGAGCAGACTGAGCCGACACATCATCCATGAGAAGTTTATTGTTTTTTATTTTAGTATTGGCCTAACATATAAAGACATCAAATTTGTTCTTGCACGCAGACATGGCTTTGACATAAGTGAGAAACATCTAAAAAAAAATTTTAGGGTGAGGGGGCTTTCTCGTCATGATGGCTACTTAAGTAAAATTGGCAAGACAGTGTCAGATTCCATGAAAAAACTTGATATGATATTTAACCAAACTAACTTTTAAAATACACATTAGGTACGAAAAAAAAAACTGTGTTTTGTCACCTACCAGTGAGTGCAAAAGTAGATACAACTCCTGGGTGGGAGTAGATTACAACTCCCGTCTCCCTCATGAAACTCATACTAGCTGAGACCAGCGCTGCTAGATTTCTTTTATCATAAATTGGTGTTTCAAGTGTAAACTCTGATTGTTATCATGTTTGCTCAGCTACAAGCTTCACTCTATTTTGACCGCTAATATAACTGATACTGTCAATGAGACTACAGCCAAATGTATGGGAACGGGACAACAGTGCAGTTACTGAATAAGGTGTAATAATTTAAGGGTTAAGTAAATATGTGTACTGCGGTGGTTCGATGTCTGATGTCCGAGTGGTGCCCGTGGTAAGCGCATTTATAGTTAACTTGACTGTCTAGCATGCAGAGAACATTCACAGCGCAGCTCTCTGCAATATAGCTTTTTTTTTTTAATTAAAACAAATATATATATATATATATGCGATGCACTGAGGTCGCAATTGGGGAGTATGTGTGTGCGTGTGTGCATGTGTGTGTGCATGTATGTGTGTGTGCGTGCGTGTGTGCATGCGTTTGTGTGTGTAGGTGCGCGTGCGTCTATCTGTGTGTTTAACCAGGACTCAGTTTACAGCAAAAAATGTGGGAAGCGGGAGAGAGATTGCAGTAGACTTTATGAGCACATAACAATTGCTGGTAGTAGGAATTCAACAAGTTTATAATAAAAATAAGATTTACCTTCAATCACGAAGACTTGATCTTTTTATGTCAATATTTGTTTAGAAAAGAAAGCTGAAAATGGGAGAGCAAAGTGGCTCACGTGTGCAGATCATTTTAAGTAGCTGACAACTACAGCAATGACCTTCAGTGGCCTACAATCAAATAATCTTGATTCGAAAGAAAACAAGCGACGTATGAAGCTGTATTGCAACGTGTGTTCAAAGCAAATTGACAAAATAATTCAGGCTGTATTTGTCATTCTCATTCAGAAGGGAAAACATCAGCTCACTGCTGCAGGCCAGTGTTTAACACATGGCAGATGAATGCAGGAATCCTGTCCATCACATTAACACACTTTGATAGGAGCGTGGCACTTTCAAGCAGCTTAGTCTGCAGGAAGACTCTCATATCCTACTGGCCCTGGAAATACAGCACACCACTTATGTCTTCAGTTTTATTTATAGAAAATAAAGTGCCGTGGTGTGGGTGGCAGATGTTGTCGTTTGTATTTCTTCAGTAAGGCTGTTTGTTCTGGATTTGATGCCCTTGGCCTATTCCTTTTGTATCATACGTACATTTTATTTCAAACATGACTGTGGCAACACTATTTGTTGAACGTTAAATACATAACACAACCACCTGAAGTTGCGCAATTGACCCAATTAGGAACAAAATTGTTCATAACGAAAGGCCGTAATAAAACGGTAAGTATTGACCTGGTTCAAATTCTAATTAACATTAAGATTGAATCTAGCTATATATATCCAGCTTGTCTTCGATGTAACATGTCCAGGGGCGTAGTGGGATTTGGCCAAATCACAAAGAGCCTCTTAAACCGTTTGTTTGCCAGACAAGATTTGTGAGATTCAAGATTTGTGCGATTCCTTGCGCCGCTTTTCTATTCTTTCAGAATGCAATTTAAACCCACTGAGTGTCATGTGTTGGTGTTAATTACATGAAGCATCATTCCATACATTGAACCCTGTGACTGGAATTCACAAACTCACCAAAGTGAGACCCCAAATGCAGTACAGCAGAGTTACTGTACATGACTGAAATGCAAAAAAAAAATCTTTACAAATAGCATTGATTGGGGGCCAAAGTAAACGAGCGTTTAGTAAAATAACGTGAATGCAGCTGTCAAAATATTTGAGGTGAACAATTCTTTTTTTAACTTGGAATGTGCATCTGCCAGGTCTCATTATTATTTGAAAGTTTGGTGTCATTTTTCTGCTTCCCTCAAACTACGTCTTTTAATTGACACACGTGTTACTTTAAAATTTGGGCCTTATATGTCCATGCTGCGTTACCTTATACATTTACCGGCATTTCTTTTTTGAGGTGCAAAAATCTAAAAACAATTTGCATTTAAATATCGACCTGACATGTTTGTGCTTGTTTAGTAGATATTTAAAATGTTGGTGGTAGTGTTTTTTTTTTCTTCTCTTTATTTATAGCCGGAAAAGTAAAGGCCTTAAGTCTCTGTTAACATATTGATTTATATTTCTGTGTTCTGTGTGAAAATGTGTGAAAATGGCATGTGTTTATGCATCTACATTGTTGTCCTTTATTTTGATCGAAACAGTTTTAAATATGGTTCAGACATACAAACCTCTAATTTGCAAAACAAATAAATGTGATATAAGGCATTCGTGTGTGGAGGGGGGCTCAAAAGAAGTAAAACGATATGACGTACCTTTTTAAAACACCAATTCGATAATTTATTAGAATGGCAAAAGGCTTCAAAAAGTAAACTGGACTATTATCAAGTATTGTGATACATTTTGTTGCGTTTTGTGCTCTCATTACGCTCTATGATACTCTGTGTTTTGAGAAGTTGTGTTTAATATGTTGTATGACGTTCATATTATCGAATACATCAATGTCGTAAAACTATTTTTACAAGCGGACATTTTACCCAAGTATCATTTTTAATCACCTTTGTTATGGCGTTGCAACAGTACTGTACGTGTTTAACGACATATATTGTGACCAAAAAGGAATAAACACAATATGAGATCTTGTACTATCAGGCGAACCTACATTCGACGAAGTAATGATGTGAGCCGTCCACGATGGTACTTTTTTTTAAGGTTAGGACATGGAAAACTTGTTGCAAACAGTTATGCAAGTGATAGCTTGACCTCAGTAGGTTGATTTGGATTATAACACCAAACTGAATACGAAGCAAACGTAAAGGCAAGCGGGACAAAACCCACAGGCGAGACCTGCTCCAAGTCACCACAAACGTGGAACTCAAGCGCCCCCCTCTGATACTTTTTGATATACATGCAGCAACAGAGACCAAATTTAATATTCCGTTTACGTCTAGAATAGATTAATAATTATTATCATATTTGACACCGCGTTGCAGTCCTCCTTGTCCACTGCACTCAAACTATGGTGAATGTATAAAATAGTGTTTGTTTTCATTGCGATCTGTTTCCATAGGCCATTTGGGACATCAGAGGGCACGAAACCATGATAAGGCATTAAGCCGGGATATGTTACTTATCCTGGCTGAAGTCGGTTGCATGAAAGCAGGTTAAGTGTACCCCGCGGCTCAGTTACCCTTGGTGATTTATACTCTTCAGCTAGCCTGCCCCAGACTAGGCTAACAACCTATAAGATTATCGTCTGGGACTCATCTGGCAGTTGCACCGTTAATCTTCTGACAAACTAATTTGTTTACGGTCGTATTTCATGGTGTATTGCATCACTTTAATGATCCTGCATTAAAATATTACAAATGGGGTATGCACTTCCTCGGGAGCCATAATCTGACTCTTTTCAAGATTTCACTGACATCGGCACCAAATTCAAATGATCATGATCGTTCGTTATCAGGCTTCAACCGAGTTTCCTGATGAGCTGATCGTTTGAATCAGGTGTGTTGTTAGCAGGAGACCGAAATCAGGCATGGGGGATTGGCTCTGGGGGAGCTGGAGTTCCCTACTATTGGACTATATCATCATTGTATTAACTCTAGGGGAAACTTTGACCCGACTCGGGCTTTGGAATGTTTTGGATGTGTGGTATCAAAGGAAAAGAACACACACACACACACACACACACACACACACACACACACACACATACACAAATACCCAGAGGCTAAAATATTGCATAGATTGTCAAAGCATGTCGACTTTCTATATGCCGCCCCGTCTTCCCTTCTTAATACTGTACTTGCAAACGGGAGGTGGAGAGGTACTTCCTGAAGATGTGAAATAAAGTCCAAGTCGGGCTCATTTACTATTAAAATTGAAAATATTGTCAATTTTGGACATACTGACTACCCAATGTTTTATGATAGTTTTCCTGTCATGTTCTGTAGGTTTTTGGTTGTGGGTTTATTTTGGGGGGTTCTCTTTTTTATGTTTGCATAGTTCCTGTTGCTGTTCTTTTCACGTCGTTCCGCGTTAGTTTTGATTTGGTCCACCTGTCTGCGTCTACCTGTCCCTCGTGTGTCCACCATTCCGCTCCCGCTGATTAGTTTCTTTCCTACTTAATGCGCGTCTGCCTAACGTGTGTGTGCGTGTGTTTGTCTATTTGAGTCGCGTTTTTGTTATAGTCATTGTCCGAGCATAGTTTCATGTCACCCATATTACAGTTTAGTCTGCGTCTACCCGTGCTAACCTGTCCGTTTGTTTTGTTGACATTTCCCCTGATTTTGTCATTAATCTTTCTCTCATTAATCTTTATATGGCAACTTGTGAACAGGGTGCAATAGGAATTTTTGGTTTGAGACCCCAAAGCCAGGACTAGCGGACAATTTATGACATTTGCAAAGCCGTTCAATAACTAAATTGAGTGCCTTGGCCTGACTCCCATAATGCAAAGTTCTTGCTATGCATTGTAGGACTTGTAGTTGACAAAAGACTTCAATCCAAAAAGTAAATGTAGCAGGAACGCATTTATTCTGCTTCCAGGAAGCATTTTATTTACCTTTTTCATTTACCTTCTGATGACGCAGCATCAGGGGCAACTGGGGGTTGTGTCTTGCTCAAGGACACTTAAACATGGTCTTGATGGTCGGGGGATCGAACCTACGGCCTTTTAGCTGGGAGACAACCACTGTACCACCAAGCCATGCCAAAATGGCGGAATGGTAAGGCTTTGTTTTATCGTGAGTGGTTACAAAACCGCATTTATAGTGTATTTTACTGCTTAATTCAAACTTCGATGGGTTAGCCATGGGTCGCAAGTTTGCTAGTGAAGTTAAAGAGAGAAGTAAGAAGAGGATTTATATGGAAACGAAGCTGGAGATAATCAAGAAATACGAAGCTAGTCTAGCCTAGCCTAGGCTACCCTCACTAGGGAATATGGGCATAACAAGCGCCACTCAAAGGTAAATCAATCCTTTATATATTTTTATTAAGCATTCATGTATATCATATATAAGTAGCACCTACTGTACTATTTTGTTACCAATTTTTAATATGTATATACAAATTCAATGTTTTTACCTGGGCTTCTAAACCCATTAGCTATTTAACATAGGTTTGGATTCCCCGCCAAACGGCAAATTCGCCTTATGAGCCCAGCCGTATATATATATATATATATATATATATATATATATATATATATATATATATATATATATATATATATATATATATATATAAATGGTTAATTTACACCACTGTGCTCATGTAGAATTGCTGCCAAATTGCACAATACGCACAATAGCCATTTACATATTGTTACTCGTGTTTGTATTGCAACGTGACAGCTCCGCTGCTGGAGTCATAGCCTAGAATGATCGGGTGGGTGCCCTGCCCCTCCCTCGAATGATGGGGTGGGTGCCCAACCCAACGTGAGTTTTAGCCTGTGACATTTGTTTGTTTGTTTATTCTGTGGCTGATGCTCAGCGGCTGTAAAAAAAAAAAAAAAAAAAAAAGTTGTAAGTTTTTCCATTTTGCAGTGATTTGATTCGGAGATCAATTCCGTGGGTCGAGATCAGGGGTAGGGAACTACGGTTCCAGCCCTATCCTGGCTATTTTCAATGTCTCACTCACCTTCTACACCTGGTTCAAATAATCAGCTCATCAGCAAGCCCTGTGGAAGCCTGATAACAATCTTGATCATTTCAATCAGGTGTGTCGAAAGTGAGACACAAAAGACAGGATATGACTTCTCGAGAAACCGGTGTTCCCTTCCTCTGGTCAATAAGATGACGCACTGCCTACACCTGGCCTGATCATCCTGGCTCGGCGAACGAGCATCAGAATTAACTAAAATGCGTTAGACTGACTGGTTCAACCGGTGCATTGTACGCTTAGATTACTTGGATTACTATACCGGCAGGGTTTCAAAGTACTTATTTGGGACAGTTGGGTTTCAAAGTAGGTTTGATACGGTAAATGAGTAATGATTTCAAAGATCGGTTTCCGTAGTACATGCAGGGATTCAAAGAAGGGTTGGGTTGAATGCAGGATTTCAAAGTAGGGTTTCAAACATCGGTTACAGTCTGAAATTGAGATTTAAAACTAGTCGGTTTACACATTAGGGTTTTTGACTATGAATGGCATTTAACGTTAGGTAGGTTTTCAATTAGGGGTTCAAACCATCAGAATGAATGACCTTGTGATTCAAAGTGGGGTTGTTGTTTCAATTTAGAGTTTAAAAATAGTGCTCTGATTTCAAATTAGGAGTTTAAATCAGAGTTAGGGTATTAAATCTAAGGGAAAGTCTCGTAAAATATGTCTTTACTATCATATGTTCTATGCGGTCCCACTAGTGAAAACATGGCGCTCTGATCACTTCCAGGAATATTAATCACGCAAAAATAAAATGATCTAAGAAAGTTGTGTGTATGCGTGTGAAAGTGTGCGTATGTGTGCAGCAGGCGTTTGCAAGGATACGCGTTGGAATCTGGGTCCTCACAAAGTTTTTGGTTAGATGGTGCTGCCATCTATTGGACAATTATATCCTGCCAAACTGCTGTTTATGCGTTTAATCCATTCGTCTATAATGTTTAGCGATTTTCCTCATTCCAGTGACAGCGACCCTGGACTGGCCCCACCATCCGTCCTTAGAGCAGCATTCACTCGGCCAATTTAGAGTCTTCAAATTAATTTTTGCCATAATGTGGGAGCGTTGTGCAAATTCTAGCAAGGCCCGATCTAAGATTCGAACCAGAAGCTCTCAGCTGCGTGCCAGGCGTGCTAACTACGACCTTGCCTTGTTTCTCCATCAAAACGTGCTCTTGAGAGTGTTTCCGTGCAACCTTTGAATTTGCATTGGGCAGTGTGCATTGTGTTTGCAATATTATGTGATAAGCTTGAATTCAATAGAGATGTAAGTCACATCGACTTGCTTGTATTTCAGTATGAAGCACAAATCAAAGAACACGACTCATAAGCAAGCGTATGAACGTTTTTCAGCAGGTGAGTTATCCTAGGAGTCACACTTACCAAATCCACATCTGTTGATGTTCATATCAATTGTAAACAACACTTCTTCACACTTGAACTTGATGTGAAATTTCCCAATAGATGAGAGAGAATGACATCATCCATATCCTCTAAACTTTCCTCTGCGTGAAATGACGAATGAACGTCCTTTTGTCAAAACATCCAAGAATCTTTGAATTAACAGAAAGAGGTCATCCACAATGCTCACAGCTCACCATATGAAGGCATGGGCTTGTGCATGTCTCTACTCGTCGTCCTGTGGGTGTGAATGTCTCTCGTCCTTTTCCGGGAGCGGCAAGGCCCAGATGAAATATTCCTGGGTTGATCACGTGTTGGGAGAAGATCAAATCAGTTCAGAGCAAGTGGGCCTTTTGGTAGCCTGAAGAAAATCCTCAACCTAAACTTTTCTTGAGAGAGCAAGAAAGTCTTCAAAGGCTGAAGAAAAAGAGTAGCCCTGTAGTCCCGCAGCTAGGACAATGAATGGAAAGTCTTCCACTGCTTCCTTTTATACTCTCCTCTCTTCCCCGGCCACCACGCTTGGCTTCAGTCTGAGCGCACACGTGTGTGCGAACGTGTGTTTGTGTGTGTGCACGGCCACGCGCAAAGACCTCTTTCAGAAAAGCACGAATACATTATACCCCAAACAAAAGGAGATGGCTTATTGTTTATGAATTACCAGCCTTGCAAAGCCAACAAAGGGCCCCATTTTCATAGAAAACTCCATTTTCATTCCAGCTCCATTTGATTAGCAGAGCAAAAGAAAATAAAAAGGCCCACTCAGTCACAGCACCCCAGAGGGCTTCATTCCTCTTTCTTTTGCTCATTCAAAGCCACTGAAAAGGTTTCTTTCTTTATGGCTTGCTTTGCTGAGCTCACATCAATTTGGGCTTTTAGGAGTCAATCAATGACATGAAAAAATGATGACTGGGTTATTTTCTACAAAAACTAGGGGAAGAGGAGGGAGTCCAATGTTGTCTTTGTCATGTCTCCCTTCAGTTCCTGCTGGAGAAAATTGTAGTGGCTGGAAATGAGTGGCATGTTTTTAAATGGGATGGCAGAGAATAAAGAGATGGACACAATGTGTATTGTAGCAGGCCAACAGAAATGATCACAGCTATTGAACACAGTAAGGAGACCACCTCGCAGGCCAGGCAATGCAATTTTGAGTGACAAAGCTAGAGTGGATGCTTTTTGGCAGGTGTGGTTCAAACAATGTCACTAAAATGAGTGCAAATGGAACAAGTTGTTTCTTTTTTTTTTTTTTTTTAGTCCTGTGGGAAGTATAAATGGGCAGGTGACTAAAGGTGAGTCAATCAATTCCTCCGCTTGCTGTTGTGAAAAACCGACATTAGATCTTTGCAGGCAACGTCTGCAAATATATGTGGCATCCATTGTGCAGGGCTCTGTATCAAAGGCTGTTAAATACCTTGTCAATTTAGTCAGGACAACGCAACAAAGACGCCTTTCTCCTCTCGGTTTCTGTTGGTACGGGAACAATGCTCTTCACTCGCACATTTCTAAAAGCTCATATCGGCTGCAGAGGCATGTGACCTCATTGTTAGCATTGATAACGAGCGTCATCCACGAAAACCGTCAAACTGTCTATGATGCAACCATTGTCTTCACAGAAATAGACAACAATGAAACATAGCTATCCTTTTATCTGTGCTATTCTAAATAAACCTTCCAACTACTGCTCACTCAGCATACTTTTGCGCAATTCCCACTAAGTGGCGGTGTGAGTATCAATGTCTGTTTCTACTATATGTGCCCTGGGATTGATTGACAATTACTCCAGATTACTCTAGAAGATAGAGCACCTTTTTGGTCATTATAAGGTGGGGTAGGCTCCAGATCTCATTAACCCATTATGATGAACATACAAATAAACATCCATCCATCCATTTTCTGTTGCCGCTTATCCGCATTAGGGTCGCAGACCAATTGCAGAATATGATAAACAGTATGGGGGAATGACAAAGACTGGACCTTTAAATCATTGCTTGAAAAGTCTGTGAATAAATTCTAAACACATGCATGCATGCTATAGGTTCATATCTAAAGCAAACCGTAAATATGAGTATTCTCGGGTCATTGAAGTGATTGAAACTGTTTTTGTTGTTTCATGACCTTTTCATCTGAGTAGGATCCATCATACATGGTTTCACCTGATAATGCATGATTAAGCCTGTGTTGGTGAGAGGCCAAATATTTTCAAAGACATCCAAAACAGTCCAGTCATGTTCAAAGCGGGAGGACGGACGGACGGACGGACGGATGGATGGATGGAATTTTGGTTAGTCCCTGAAGGCAATACCATTGATTAGTCATTAATTAACACGATAGAGTGACTGTTTCAGCTCATTGCTGAGCGGAAATAGTGATATCTAGTGGTTAGATGTATAAATGCAGAAGAGGACTGGAATCAACAAGTGTTTGTGAATAAATGTTACGTGAATTTTCTTGTTAGGTCTGACTGAAACGGTGTCAAATGGATTTATTGTAAACGTTAGTATCAAGAGGTCCGCGTAATACATGTGTATTAGTGAAGATTTCAAAACGCCTTTGGGAGTACAAATTTGTCGCCCACATTGAGCAATTCGATCTACTGGATCAGCACATTTGATCGTAATTGCAGAATTTGGTACAAACGCTTTAAACGTGTTCCTCTTTTGAATGTTAGCTTGTTAATTGTTAATTTGACGGTCCACTTTTGAAAGTTCAATTTACTGTATGAATTTTTCAAAGGTAGTACCGGAAGCTGTAAATGTGTATTCCGGAATGCTCCGGTCTTTCAAATCGCCTTATGTTTGTTTAGACATCAACGGTTTTCTATGTCGGTGGGAATTCGCTTGTGTAAACGTAACACACACTCACACGAAGAAGGAAGCGTTACGGATTATCTTCACCGGTCGTCGTTTCCCACGCAAGAAGACGCTAGGAATTTACCTCGTTTAAGAGACATACTCTCCCCCCGGTGAGTTGCTTCTCAACGACAAGCTACACAAGTTTGATGCAATTGCCGAATTCCTCGTCCTCGATGTCCCCCCCCCCCCCAAAAAAAAAAAAACGCGTTCGACGTACGAAGTGGAACCGACATATTCGTGTCATTTTCTGTAGTTACAAAACGACGCTTGGGTGACTGACGTGCTTTTTTGTTGCACTTTCCTCCAAACTTCACGTGTGTGCGCGGAACAGCCTTGTCTTGTCCCGTTATGTTAGACTACACCCTCTAGCTAGGGAATGTTTTGACATTTGACGGTCAAGTAGTGATGAAATGTGCTATATCTTTGTTTGAATGCCTCACAATCAAGCTTACATCTAATTGTCGCTCTCTTAAAATATTTCGTAGTTATACATTTTAGCTTTAGATTTTTTCCCCCCAAGCGTTTTTGGGGCGTTTTCTACAGTCATGGCCACGTTACTGTAAAACACAACTCTGGAAGGAAAGCAGATGTAGTAATTGCTAACATGCAACAAGTGGGCACGTCCGAAATAGTGAAGCCAGAAAGCCACATGTTAAGATCAAACATGCTCATCTCAGTTAACTGCTACAATGAACGACTGTCATTTAATGCTACGTGGACTCGATTACACGTTCTCTATGACGCTTCCGGTTTTTCACCACCGAGAGCCTTTTGAAATCGTAGCAACGCCAAATTTGTGATATTTAGGTTAACATCGGACATTGTAAAGCACACGGATGATCGGAAAAGTTGTGTGCGCGAATGCACAGAATAGTGTACAAGGCGAATTATTATATCACCGGACACCATAGCAGCGCCACATTTTCACCACGTTAGTTCATCACCTCGCCAGAATAGGGTCCAGCATTTTATAGCTGATACTGGTCAAATTAGGCCATCTCAGATGAACCGCAAGTGTTGCACTGTGCGTGGAATTCAAAATCTATCATTAATCATAATATAAATAGCATTGTGTGGTTTTATTTTTTATATGTCCTTTAACCCTTGTGAGGTATTTTGGCCAATCTTTTGATCTTTACATCAAAGCGTCTCATAGGGAAAGGATTGAACAAGACACTTGAGAGCTGAAATTTCACGCACCTACAGTGAGAATGATGTGGAAGAAAATGACCCAAAATGGTCAGAACACCTCACAATGGTTAAGCACTTTGTTTTAACACCACCTGTTTAAATGTTTTCACAGGTTCTGTGATAGAACTGTTGTCAGACTGACAACAGTATCTTCGTATCTGACTGGTTTAAGGAAAGGAAGCAACAATGCCGAAACCGGTAAGAAGATAAAACGGAAGTGTAAAATTTGACACCTTTCCTGTCATTTTACTACCTCCACATGTGCGGAAGAAGTTTTTTACATCATGCTGACATCGGCCAAAACTTTACTATATTACAAGTTATCAGTTGGTAAATTATTTAGTTTTTGTTTGTTTGTCTTTTCAAAAATGTATACTGTTAGTCAATCCACACATTTTCCTTTTATTTATTTATTTATTTATTTTTTTTACAAATTACAGTAGAACTCCTCTTGAACAAAGTTATGTTTGCAGCCAGAAGTTTTTAACAACAGGGGACTTTTCACCCCAGCAAATCTATGTCTCGGACGTAAACATAAAAAATGTATTGTGCAATCTACAATCTGACAGAAGTTAAAAACAAAACCATCCAACATTGAAAAAAGAAAGAAACTGCCATTTTCATACTTACATCAATTTCTGGAATAATGTATTTCATTTTGCTTCATCTATCTTTCATCTTTATTAGTTTTATCCTGTCTTCAAGTGTTAAGCTTGGTTTAAGATTGACACATCCACGACCCTCGTGCGGCTCCACGTGTCAAAATGATGCAATTTTGGGAACCACGCCCCTCAATGCGGAGTCCATACGGACGAGATTTTACGCAACACATATCTTCCGTAATTTATTTACAAGCGGAAAACATGGCGGGCCAACTATTGCTGATGGAAGTTCACCAGTACATTGATTAATGTGAAAAGGAATATTGTGATTATAAATCCCGTAAACAACTCCTAGCGAGCACCATGTTGGGGGGAGATGAGTAGTCTCCCTAAAAACCCTTTGGAAGAATTTAGATCATTTGAATCTACTAGGATTTTCTACCTCTGTTATAAAAGTAGTGTTGTTTATTTGCCGTTGAGTCAATTTACTGCCACCTATAGTTTGGGAGAATATCATCTGACTGTAGGGGAAAGCCGCTCTGAGTATAAAGTGCTGCCAAACGCACGCATGCCGGCGCATCACGTATAAACCGAGCTGCAGGCTTGTTTTTGCTGTAGTGAATTTCAGTGCAACGCAAATGCAGAAAAAAAAAACATTTCATTCTATGTAACGGGGATTTTTCATTGTATGGGGGTAGTAAAGAGGGAAAGGCTTCAAAGCATGCATTGTTTTTGCACATGCAGGCTTTGTTGTAGAGGAATTTTACTATATGTTAAGAGTCTTTTCAAAATATATATATTTTTTAATGTAAGCAGTGACACTTTGAAAAGCAAACTAGGTTCTCCTTGATATTTCCAGCAGGCGAAGTCAACATTAAGCGGCCATGACATAACATCATAATCTTAATAAAAGTCTATTTTATTTTAAATGTATTTTTCCCCAAAAATAGAGAATGTATTTTTCCTAAAAGTAAACAAAGAGAGAGCGGGCACGCTCCATCCAGTGTTGTAGTTTTAGGTTAGAGTTTTTATCCAATCAGAATTCAGCTAACTTGTGTCGCCAACCTGTATGAAATTTGCACAGGGCCTTCAGAATCAGCAGTGCGGGTGTATGTGGTGCGGGTGTATGTGCACTGTAAGTGAACGGGAACACATGGTTGGTAGATAGTTGTGATATACAATAAGATCACGAGTCTGAGACAGTAAGGCCAGCAAGAACGCCACACATTGAACGTGACATGTATGTTAGAGTGAATGGGAGGCAGCGTTATGCAGAGCAACCAAGCTACAAGGTGGTGTTTGTTTGATCTGCATTAACGGTGTCGAAAACACCAGAACCTTTAGCAGAAAAATCTAATATATTTACTCGCTTTTTTAACCCATAATGCCTGAAGAAGAGGAAAACATCAACCAAGTCTTATCAAGGAAAGAAAGAATGGATTTGGTGTTGTAATAAGTGTTTTGGGGGGACAGCCATGTTAGTGAGTGCAAGCATTTTATTTAATGTGTTTGTAATTTTATATTCTCATATTCAGGTAATGTATATCGCGTGATAAGTTTTAATTGCTGATGCCGGTTTATTGATGTGTAAATACTCCGGAAAATAGCCTGTGTAGTACACGATTAAGGTAATCCAACGCCAAGGAATGCGTCCGTGTGATTTCTCCAGCCGTGGTGTCGGACTAGGTAGGACATCACTGAAGGCCTAAGTGTGAAATGCACGGATCACCACTGGTTGACACAATAACCTGTTGTCTTATGTGTGTCATCGTTAGTTGCCCAATTTGCATCGCTATATGCATGCAGACATAGTGCCTCACATTTTCTGGAACACAACTCTTTGTGAAGTGTACCTTTAAGATACCTTAGTACATGCTTAACTCCTTAATCAGATGGCTTTGCTCACAAAAAACTGAAATCAGGTCTTATATAACCAGTTAAATAGATGAGGCTGCCGACTGCTTCTCTGTATTTCCCTGCACCAATCGTCAAGTTGCCATTGTCAATATAGTTCACTTTTTGCAAGCAAGGTGTTGACCTTGACTTACATGTTCATCATAGCAAACCTTCCCAGGATTTTTTCCACATACTTTGCTTGTGACATTTTCAAATAGTTGTCACTGAACAGAATAAATGCCTCAAATGTTTCAGTTTTCCCAAGGCGTTCATCTGGAACCTGGAAGCAAGCACCGCTTTTACAGACTTCAGAGTGATTTCATTACTTGCAGCAAGGATTAAATCATCAACCCAAATCACCTGGTGTAAACGCAATGATCAGCTTGATTTTGCACAAAGTGGATTTTGGTCAAATAATTATGCAGGACTTTGCTAGATTATTTTAGCCCATTGTGGTGTATTTTGAGTGACCATGTCACTTGTAGTTTTGACAGGCAAGCCATGATAGGTAACCGGCTCTGGCTTGTGTTGTGCCGCCTTTTGCTGCGGCTCATGTGCTATGCTAATAAATAGTTAACATTAACTCAGAGTCCAGAGTATCATTCTTATATCTTACACTCTTCTATGTTACCTAGGTCTTGTGTACATCTAACTGGCTTATTTAAATCCACACAGTCTTCCCCTAGTTATGATTGTTTGTTTAGTTAAAGAGGTCGTGTCTATATGAAACCACAAAGTGCAGTTTCAAATTCGTGTACAGGCATGCCAAGTCACTTGGCGGCAGCAATATAACCAAATTCCTTCCAATCAGAAAGAACGTCCGCCTTTGACGTCACCAGTATCTGCGTCTTTGGCGAAAAAACGAGTAGCGCAATGACGGAACTCTCCATTTAAGATGGTTACACGCAACCACGAAACTGGAGGCTTGGGTAAATCTCCACTTTGGAGGTTTTGAAAGATTCGTTTTTTTATGAAAAAAAAAAAAAGAAAAAAGTCCAAACACTTTCTGCCGGTTTGCAAGAACCCTGACTATGTGTAGACAAGGCCTTAATATATCACCCATATAGGCGTATGCATTTTTTTCTCGTGGGTTACTCGCATGAATACCAGGACGTACTGTTTGGGTCTCACCCTTTCTGTCATTCAAAAGCCGTCCTCATTGTAAGCACACAGCGACTTTGCATTATTCAAACCCGCGTCCTTGAAAAGTCTTTAGTTAGGGTTTGCGCGGTTCACTAGGGACCCGGTTTAATTAGTTTAAGAAAGTCAGAGGTATATTATCTGTCACTATAGTTAGTGTAGAGTGACCACGTAGACGATCTCATTAACACCCTCACAAAAATGATCCGCAGCCAGCCCCAGCCACTTCAGTAAACACATAAAAATTATACAAATACATAAATGGAGCTTGGTTTGTTTGGTAAAAATGAGGCCCAACGATGACTGAAGGGGGGCAGGGCACCGACGACTGTCGGGTGTCCGTGAAATAATTTGAGTTATTAATAAAAAATATATATTTGGGTTATTTTCAGTTTTTATTTTATATTAAATTGTGAATTCATTAATGGTTCTCCAATAAAGCAGTCAATTCAACCAGTTTAATACTGTATATTTTCAAAAATGTAATGATTTTGAAATTTGTCAAGTGAACCCACGTCATCATCGAAGAGCTTGATTGTATAGTCACTAAATATTTGGTAGCAAACTGTCTGGGGAAAGGAACGGGCGAAGGAGTTTAACTCAGTTGATGATTGAACAAAGTGGAGTCATTCTGTAACTGTCTTTTCCTTTCGGTACATTTTTTGGGAGGAAAAAATATTGTTGCTGATATGTTGGTTCCTGCATCTAATGTCATAAAGTAGAAGTTCTGTGTGAATGCTGTCTATTCCATAGATTGTTTAGCATCATTTACCGGTACTTGCAGAAAAAAATGCATCTTGTTAGTCTAAATACAAATTTCTGAGTAATATTGCATTTGTGAAATGTGGATTAAGATGAAAAATCCACCTGTTTTGAATCAATCTCACGGGGTGACCATTTTCCCACATATTGTCAACTCAATGACAAGCTCAGCTTGCAACTGTGATGTTTTCAATCGACAGCAAGTAGCAAAATGGCTACACCCTGAGATGGCTGAAATTGAGTGAGTTCATATTTCACAAAAGCAGTAATAAAATATTGCATAGATTGTCAAAACATGACAACTTTCAATATGCCACGCTGCCATCCCTTCTAAATGCTTGCAAACGGCAGGTCGAGAAGTACACCTTATAGGTGTCAAATTTAGCCCGTTTGATTTGAGCTTATTTCCTGCCATTAAAAATTGGAAATACAGTATTTTCAATTTTGGACATTGAACACCAAATGTTTTATCATGCATTTCCCTCAATTTCTGCATGAATGCTTTCAATGGCAACTGGCGAACGGGGTGCAATAGAATTTTTTTGTTGACACCACAAAATCACTGGGTGGCGCTAGCAGCCAACTTATGACATTTGCAAGCCTTTTAATGACTTTGTTGATTGGCTTAGCCTTGACTCCCATAATGCCAAAGTCTTAAAGGCGTAATACTCCCGATTATAACATAATAAATATTCCTATTTAAATTTCATAAATATATAAATATGCAGTGTACTTACTTTTGCTATTACCTCATTTAGACAATGTTTGGACAAAAAGGGGGCGTAGCTTCCCCCTCAATAACATTTAAATATGTATGGATAGGGCAGATGCCACAACATTTTGTGTGGTTGAAAGTAAATACATTTGACGATGGTATGACCCGTCAAAGTCAGCCCAAGTCGGGTGGTAATAAGGCCAGGCTCGTGAAAAATCCCGGGCACCCAGGGGTTAATCAGAAAGCAGCATTTGGACTAGTACGGGTGCTAGAACATTGGGTAAAATATATGTTTTTGACTTTCCTGGTTCAACAATGTGATGTTGATGGAGCGTGATTACAATTTAGCAGAGTTGAGACCATTTGAAATGTCTGGCTGTGCTGCAGATCAACGTTCGCGTGACCACCATGGATGCAGAGCTGGAGTTTGCCATTCAACCAAACACCACTGGAAAACAGCTATTTGATCAGGTCAGAAGAATCCTTCTTATTTTCCTTGTGCAATTGAAAGAGGTGGTATGATATTCTTTCTGTTGCGAAGGTGGTGAAGACAGTGGGACTACGGGAAGTCTGGTTTTTTGGCCTCCAATATGTGGACAGTAAGGGCTACATCACTTGGCTCAAACTTAATAAGAAGGTCCGTGCCATCCTGCGCCACCCAAAAATGCTACCTTTATTATGTTTTGTCAAAATGTTTTAGTTTTTTTTTTTCCAACCCTTACTCTGCCATCGTCATATCTGCATATCGTTGTTGACCAGGTGACCCAGCAAGATGTAAAGAAAGAGAACCCACTGCAGTTCAAGTTCCGAGCCAAGTTCTTCCCTGAGGATGTTTCGGTGGAGCTCATTCAAGACATCACCCAAAGACTCTTCTTCCTTCAGGTTGGCCTCAGTCTCCACTCGCTGTGTCTTGCTTTATTAGATATTACAAATATGCTGACAGTCTGTCTTTTTTTTTTGGAAAAACAAGGCATAAAAGATGATTTTTTTTTTTTGCCTTTATTTTTGTGTCAGGTAAAGGAGGCCATCTTGAACGATGAGAACTATTGTCCCCCAGAAACAGCGGTGTTGCTTGCCTCATATGCTGTACAGGCCAAATATGGAGACTATTGCAAGGATGTCCACAAGTTTGGCTACCTGACACACGATCGACTGCTGCCTCAGAGGTACTCGATACTAAAAAATGTTCCGATTTGTAGATTGACAGTATTCTGTTTGGGGCAATTGCCGTCTTTTCTGCTGCGATATACAAGTTTAACCCTTTAAAAAAAATCCCACTTCCATAGGTTAGGTTACAGGCCCTGGCAACAGTATACTATTTGATATACGATAAAGAATTGTGTTTAAAACTACCGTAATTACATTATTTTAACACACCATGGGTTATAATTGGACAGCCATGATCTATGTAACCATCTATGTAAAAGATACAGACCAAAAACAAATGTCCTCTAGAATGGACACAAATGAATAGGATGAATTTGATTTTGTGATTTTGTAAAATTCACCCAAATTTAAGTTTATAAAAAAAAAGATGTGTGTGTGTGGGTGTGTGGAGGGGGGGGGGGGTGTACTTATAGGCGAGGTCAACTTGTACTCGGAAAAATACGGTAATCACAAATTTTCCTAAAATTTTGTTTTGTTTTCGTGGACACAATTTTGTGAGACATTTTTGAGACATCAATATGTGTCGCTCCATACCTAATATTTTATATTCAAATTGTACCAAGGCGTCATATTGAATAAATCAAAACTGAGTTAAAATAACCTTTCTCGAAGCTGTTCAAAGAAAAAGAATACAATAAAAATGTAACTGTTATGAGAAAAAGTGTTCTCTGTGTGTGATTTTGTTTTTGTGTGTGTTTTTTGTTCAGACTCAGATGTCCCTGACAAAATATCCTGAATAACGCTGAGAGCCATATTTCTTGTTTACCTTTTGTGTATATTTGTTCATAAAATTACAGAGTAAAACAGTAGTTCTACTCTGTAATTGTGTGGGGGGGTTTTTTTGTATTTTTTGTTTGTTTACGTGGTATTTGTGCATGTGCAGAGTGCTGGAGCAGCACAAGCTGACCAAGGAGCAGTGGGAGGACAAGATCCAGACTTGGCACGAGGAACACAGAGGAATTCTCAGGTCTGTGATCTAAAGAGCAGGTGTACTTTGGACATGCTGTCATGTACAATAAGGTGTTTTGTACACTTATTGTTGCGCAGCCAAGCACATTTTGACTATGCAGTAGGACTAGGCAATAAAATCAATATACAGTGCGCCCCCGTGTTACGAACATAATCCGTTCAGCGGCTACGCTCGTAACTTGAACTGCTCGTATGACGGGCAGTCCGAACCTATGTTAATTAGTGAATGCGTGCAACGCGTGCAAAAACCTTAGGTAAAAACATCACGACTTTATACACATATTAAAAATGAGTAACAATCTACTGTACAGTTAAATAACATATACAAAGGAAAAATGACATTTACCTTTGGGGCGACGTGACTTGAGCTGGGTGGAGGCGGAGGGGAGCAGGGACCAACCCGCAGAATTTATTGATTTATTTTCTTAAACGGGAACTTTTCTCAAACTAGAACATATCACTGGCGATTTCCTTCTCTTTAATCCATAATAGAAGAAGCCTCTCAATTTTGTTGTCGATCGAGGTCCGTCCGCCGGCAAGGAAAGTCTTGCCCTTAGAAGATTGCCGAGCGGTTACGGCCATACTCATGAGCAAGGTTTACCATGCGTGCGCCTCCTTCGTATTTTTTTTTTTTTATTATCTCCTGCTTTGTTTCTATTGTTATCATCCTCTTACTTCTTCCTTTACCGCCACTTGCAATTTTAGAAGCCATGTCTAACAGATAAACTTTGCAAAGTCTTCACAACATTCCTTCCTTCCGTTTTTGACTGATTTTCTCTCCTTCCTTCCATCCCGACCAGCTGCGCCATCAAGCTAGATAAAGGCATTCGGCCAATAGCATATCGGCATTTCTGTGATTGACGTGACGCCGGCCAATAGCATCTCCGTGAGTGAGACCGGGCCTGACACCGTGACTGAGACAGTGACTGTCACATTGTAAGAGCAATAGCGTTCAACGTTGCCGTAAAGAGCGTCAATTTCTAATTCGGTTGACGTAGCAAAGCGAAAATAAATCTACTTATGCAATGGCCGGCATGTCGGACTGCTCGTATGACGGAAGTTTTGTGCGTAAGTGGGGGACAAAAAAACTCCGCCGTCCACTCTCGTAAGTCGAAATGTTCGTAAAAGAGGGTGTTCGTAAACCGGGGGCCGACTGTATTGCAATACAAAGTGCCGCAATACGTGTATTGCAGTACGTTATTCGGTTTCCAATATATCGTGTCTTGGCTTTGAAACGCCTTATTTTTGTAATATTACATTTTTCAAAGGTACACTGTAAGATTTAGTCTGTTTTTCATTAAAAAGGAATAAATTAAATAATTATAAGTGTAAAAAACATGCTAATAATTGTGTTCTTAACAACCAACAATATGTTTTAAATATAATTGTAGGTCTAGTTATCATGTAATGATATTACATGGGGGGTGGCACTCATCCGGCGGCTGCCATGTTTGTTATAGTTACGGACAATGGTAAATGCTGCACCTCCTGCTGTCCTTACAGCGTTAAATCAATCCGCTTCGGAGTGGCTTTCGTATCAGGATTTTTGTGATATTATGACTCGTGTTTACATGTAAATCATTCCAAGCGCTTCTAAAACACCACATTAAATGTTACAATACATTATCATTCGAAACATACATGTATATTATATACAAGTAGCGCTTACTATACTATTTTGGTACCAATTTTTAATATGTATGTACAATTTTCATGTTTTTACCTGGGCTTGTTAACGCATTAGCTATTTCACATAGGTTTGGATTGCTCATGCAACAAATTCACCTTACGACCCCAACCGCGGAACGGATTAATGTCGTAACACAGGGGCCCACTGTATTTGCATTCATTTTCATACTTTTATTTTCATGCATAATGTCTTCATCCATCTTTCATCTTTTTTACTTTTATTCTGTCTTCAAGTGTTAAGGTTTCCCTACGGGGATGAATAAAATATCTATCTATCTATCTATCTATCTGGTTTAAGCTTGACGCATCCATGAGCGCCGTGCGTCAATTGACATTATTTCGGCAACCATGCCCCTCCACGCGGAGTCCGCACGGGCCAAATATTCTGCGAGGTTTACGGTCTGAAATTTCTTTACAAGTGGAAAACATGGCGGATGAACTATTGCTCATGGAAGTTCGCCCGTACAAACACCTTTACGATTCGACCGAAAAGGAATATCGTGATCCAAATCCTGGCGAACAACTCTTGGCGAACACCACGTTGGGGAGAAATGTGGAGCCTGTTAAAAAATGCTTGGAAGAATTTAGATCATTTGAATCTACTGGGATTTTCTACCTATGTTACAGAGTGGTGTTGTTTGTTAGCTGTAGACTCCATTTACTGCCACCTAGAGTATAGGAGAATATCGTCTGACTGCGGGGGAAGGTGGCTCCCAAGTACTAAATGCTGCAAAATGCGTCAAGCATAAACCAATGCTAGGCAAATAAAGAGAAAAACGTTTCGTATTTTTCAACTGGGGGATTTTTCCTAGTAGGGGGGGAGTAAGAAAGAGGGAAAGGCTTCAATGCATGAAGATTTTTTTCACACTGGGGCGTATTTTTGCTCATGCAGGTTTCATTGTAGAGGATTGTATCATCATTGAATCATTGTAGATTGTACTTTAATTCAAATGGGAATTTTTTGCAATATGAATAGAAAAAAACTGTACAGAAGCAAGCGTATCTCAAGGTTTCACTGTATTTGATCAATTATAACAATAGATTTCTTCTTGGTTTTTGTCTGGGTTTATTTTTTTCACATATGTCACATATCGTTTTTGTTTGTGGTTGAAGAGCACTGTCACTAGTATCCCGTGCTGGCACGTGTGGCAAAGTGTTACCTCTGTATTCCTGGCACATCACTGCCATCTGAAAGAGTATTCTCAACTGGAGGGGACTTATTAACACAGTCGGGGGAATGCTTGAAATAAAAAAATGTGGACATACTGCTTTTTTTTTGTTTAATGTTTAAGAATGTTTAATGTGTGCTCAATCATAGATGTCAATGACGTGGGGCTTCTGAAAAAGAATAAGTAGAATTTGTCTATTCTAATAGTTTCCTTCTGTTTTTTTTCTGTCATTGCAATGCGTATCGCAATACACCTTTGCTGTATCGCAATACACTTTTAAGACACAATAGCCCACACTAGTGTGCAGCATATGATGTTTTCTGCTCACCAGAGAGGACTCTATGATGGAGTATTTAAAAATAGCCCAAGACCTCGAGATGTATGGAGTCAACTACTTTGAAATCAAAAACAAGAAGAGCACACAGCTCTGGCTGGGCGTGGATGCACTTGGCCTTAACATCTATGAGCATGAAGACAAGTATGTGACAATTCCTTATTGCTTCAGGCTCATTGAAAAACATGCGACCATCGGTGAATCGGGCAGCCTTTAGTGTACGCTTGCCCTTAAATGCGTTGCCCTTCCAGGTTGACGCCAAAGATTGGCTTCCCCTGGAGCGAGATTCGAAACATCTCCTTCAACGACAAGAAGTTTGTAATCAAACCGATTGACAAGAAAGCACCTGTGAGTGTCAAAAGTGTTGAAGGCAATTCCACCTTCAAAAACGTATTAAACATGTTTTATGGACGTGCTTCACTTCAACTGTCATCCGCAGGACTTTGTCTTTTATGCTCCGCGACTGCGCGTCAACAAGCGCATTTTGGCGCTGTGTATGGGTAACCACGAGCTGTACATAAGGAGGAGAAAGCCTGACACCATTGAGGTGCAGCAGATGAAGGCTCAGGCTCGAGAGGAGAAGCATCACAAGCAGATGGAGAGGTACTTCACCATTCCCGTTGAAAAGCGTCACATGCTAAGTGTTTGCTCTCTTGTAAACTACCTGGTGTTTCCAAGCTGTCCTCCATCAGAGGAAAGTGCTTTTATCCTACTTGGCCAGTTGTTTAAAAACTATCATTTAAAATCTCAATTGTATGAATTTGCAATTTTTTTTTATTTTATTTTTTTTTGCTACTGAAGGATCAAATGATCCGTTTTTGTCTTTTATCAGTACATTGGATTGCTCACCCTGAAGATAGACCGCTTTCAAGATTTCCAAATTCGAATTAGCAGTCCTCTATTGGGGACTGTAAATCCCCAATAGTTGGTATCAGAAACCAACTTGTAGAAGATCCAACACGGGGTCTTTTTGTTTTTGTTGTTTTGTGTTTGTTGTTGACAAAACACAAAATTAGCAAAGCTCCACTTCTACATGTGATTTATTTTATGAACACTCATATGAGGCATAACAGGTATACAAAAATACATTATGGATATTTTGAAGAAAGCACATTTTTAAAACTGCATAGTGTCTTCTGTCCTGGAGAAGAAATTGATCATCTCTGGATGTGAAGTAAGGGGTTGTATAGAATTAGTTTTGACTGGTTCATCTTTGATGGTTGTTCATTTGAAAGTATTTTAAAGTGATGAATGGCGGAACATTTTGGATGTCATTTTTGGCTGTATTAACCCTTGTGTGCGTGTGTTTATTTCGAGGGACAAGATCATTTTTATTTGACTTTTCACTTGGTTATACTGAAAGTCTTAATTTGCAGCCCTTGTTTAAATCATAGTACCATAAACAAAATGATACAAATTATGCTTCGCCTTTTTCGTGATCTAAGTTCTCCCGAGCCTGCCGAAATGTTTTGAGCAACATACTGAGGGTTTGCTTGAGATTAAAACTCCGGTTGGGTGACGAGAACTCATTCCGAAAGTGCAATCTATTCCTTTAACCGAAGTCCAGTCTAATTTCCTTTTGAACAACTGGCCCATGCGATGTACAAGCAGAGTAGCTAGAGCAAAAGTACTACGTTAGAAAGGGAAGACATCATTTGCTGATTTGCGCACCTGTATTCATGCCCTCCACAATGCAATGTGTCAGGGCCCAACTGGAGAACGAGAAGAAGAAGCGAGAGGCCGTGGAGAAGGAGAAGGAAAGGATCGAACGTGAGAAAGATGAACTCAAGGAAAGGCTGAGAAAGATTGAAGAGCAAACCATAAGAGCTCAAAAAGGTACTACAGGCCCGGAATTCTCTTTGTGAGCTAAAATTTCCCAAAGCACGGGTTGAGTCAATATTTCTCCCAGGGGTTAAACCAGATGTTGGGTCATGTTCGAAAATCTGCACTTTTGGCGGGGGTTTAGCAGAGTACAACTCCCAAGGTGGGACCGAATGTGTTTTTGTACGTCGTCAGAGCTTGAGGAGCAGACGCGCCGGGCCATGGAGCTGGAGCGGGAGCGACGAAAGGCACGAGAGGAAGCTGAGAGGTTGGACAAGGAGAGACAAGCAGCAGAGGCGGCCAAAGGAGAACTGGCTAAACAAGCTGCAGACCAGCAGCAGAACCAGGAGCAACTGGTGAGTCCTTGAGGATTTGGTGAAAGTTCTAGTTCAAAATTGAAGGCCAAAAGTATGGGTGCGCCCTATGAACGGTACCTTAATTTTATTTTTTTAATTCGGCACCATTCAAGGAAGATTGATCCGCCAGCCACACGAGCCAAGTTTTGACGCACGGATGTGTGTTTTTATATTGGCCGTATTCTTACAAAAATAACCGTAATGAGATGAGCTCGAGGGGGGGCGTCAGTTGGCTGTTAGCAGGGAGTTCTTTAGTTGCAGCTAAAAGCAGCTCGTATTAGCTCAGGTGGCTAGGGCATTATTTTCAATAAAGGCAGCAGACTGAAGCACCGTCCGAGTCCATCCTTTTTTGCTGCAAATAGAAATATTCCTAAAACCGAGAGGCTCGTACAAAAGTTATCATGTCTCCAGCAAATGTATAACTTAAGAATATGAACACTGGAAAATATGAAGAGTTTAGGAAAAGGAGCTTTAATCTGTTTTGCTCTAGTTTTTATTAGTTAATAGATGTTGCCAAAGTGTTGGTGTGAAAATACTAGAATTTGACCCCGAAATGAAGGGTGTGTCTTATATATAGGTGCCTTCTTATATCTGGGGTATTACAGTAAATACTGTAATGTAAGACACACTTTTTTTTCCCCCAAAATTAAGGCCAAAAGTATGGGTGCATCCTACAAACGGTAACCCCCCCCCGACACCATTCAAGGAAAATTGATTTGTCAGCCACATGATCTGTGATTTGATTTTTATATTGGTCGTATTCTTACCTACAGTAATTACCGGAATGGTACGAGCTAGATTGTGGACATTGGGGTGGCTTTTAGCGGCCAGTGCCTGCTGCTGCTAAAAGCAGCTTCATGTTAGCTGAGATTTTTCCGGCTTTGTTTTCCATAAAAGAAGCGAGCAAACTGAACCAGCGTCCGAGTCCATCCTTGTTCACACACTGGAATACAACTAAAACCGAGAGGATAATGTAAAAGTTATGATGTCTCCAGCTGATTCTATTCAGAGTGGCAAGGTAAGCAGCCGAGTGCTTCGGTTAGAGCAGGGGTTCCAACTTTTTAGATTCAGGGAACCCTTTAATAAAGCAAATTTTCAAAGGAAAACAAAAACTTTTAAAATTTGAGGACAACTTGCAAATGTTTGCGATAACAAAAAAATAATAATTTAAGCCAAACATAAGTGCCATTTTTACTCAGCAACATGTTCAGTTTATATATTTTATTTGATCTTTATTGCAGAGTCATGAATACTTTAACAATTTAGAAAAAAACAATTCACAAAGAACATTTTTTTTTATTACTAACCCAATATTCTGTCTTTCCTAGATGTTACAATGGCTTCTATCGAGGTCAGGGGTGTCAAACTCATTTTTATCGTGGGCAACATTGTAGATAGAGTTCCTGTCAGAGGGTCAGAATAACTGTGAAGTCAAATTAATTTTCAAGTTCATCACACACTTAGCTAGTTTTGAAATCAGAGGCCAGGTAAAAATGTACAATTATCATTTACATTGGACACAAAAAATGGTTGTTGTTTTTTTTCCATCCCCCAAAACTTTTAAAAGTTGAAGACAACTTGCAAGTTTGGTGTTTTAGCCAGAAACTTGGTAGTCAAATCATCATTTTGTAGGTCACATTAAATGATGTGGGGGGCCGGATCTGGCCCTCGGGCCTTGAGTTTGACACCTGTCATCTAGAGAGACAGACAACGCACTATCAACAGTGGCCAGAGGCACCGCCCAAAAAAAAAAAAAACCCTAAGCCGAACAAGGCTTACTTCTGTAACTGTTAAAATATCACAAAATCAATGCCAAATTATTTCACTGACCCACTGCGTTCAATGTTAACCTGGCGAGGCATTCAGTGACCACTGGCAATGTGGGAAATCCGAAACGCACTTACCTTAACGCGGAACAGATATATAACTTCCGGATATGAACGCAAGAAAATGTGAGGAATTTCTAATAATGAGATTTATTTTGTTTTGCGATAGTCTGTACATTGTCGCCAAACTGTCCATGCGTCTTGTACGCGGTAACATGGAAAATACCAGAATTTGACCCTAAATTGGGGGGTGCGCCCTATATTTGGGTCTTACTTTGATTTGAAAATTGACTTGAGCACCGTTTCAGTGAAAAAGGTTTGCATAATAATTCGGTGCGCAACCCTTGATTAAAGCATTGGCTGATTTTAGGCCGCGGAGCTTGCCGAGTTCACAGCCAAGATTGCTCTCCTGGAAGACGCCAAGAAGAAGAAGGAGGATGAGGCCAATGAATGGCAACACAAGGTGAGGTTCTCCGCGCTTCACGCCGAGGCTTACAGCAACTGCGTATTCCGTGCCCTTCCTCATCCCGCTCGCGCTGTGGCAGGCTCTTTCGGCCCAGGAGGACCTGGAGAAGACCAAAGAGGAGCTGAAGATAGTCGTGAAGGCACCGCCAACCGCCATGAGCGGCCACGCCGACAATGAGCACGACGAGCATGACGAGAACCACGCCGAGGCCAGCGCCGAGCTGTCCAACGAGGGTGTGCGCCAGCTCGACCTGCGCAGCGAGGAGGCTCGCGTCACCGAAGCCCAGAAAAATGAGCGGGTCAAGAAACAGCTCCTGGTATGTTTTTCTGCCCTTTTACCTTTTCTTCCACAGTGAGTCGAGGCCCTCCATCTTACGTAGCGCTCCCCGCAATGTCTCGTCAGTCTTTAAGCTCCGAGCTGGCCGAAGCCAGAGACGAAACCATGAAGACTCAGAATGACGTCCTTCACGCTGAGAACGTGAAGGCAGGCCGGGACAAGTACAAAACGCTGCGGCAGATCCGGCAGGGCAACACCAAGCAGCGCATCGATGAGTTTGAGTCCATGTGAAAAGAAGACCCAAGCCTTTCTCGTGGCCTATCCATGCGGCCGCCCTGCACGTCCACTCTTGTCCCTCTGAACACTTTGACCTTGTCAGCCCGCCAAAATTGTGCTCCTTGTGGAATACCCGTTACGTGTGGTGGGGGGGCAAGACGCTCACACCAAAGAGGAACACACTGGGTTCTTTTCGGATGAATCCTTAGAAAGCTAAGCGATAGCTCCTCCTTTTGTTTTGTCCCATTCGCCTTGTTTTTAGCCAACGGTCCCACACTACCAAGGTGAAAAGCACTCATTAATGTTTGAGATAAAGTTATTCTGCAAGTTTTTTTTGGATTTTTTGGATTCATAGAATTGAACTAAATTCAAATTTTGTTGGGAAAACAACACCCTGCAAGTCACTTGGCAGGTGTTGATGGATGAATGTAGCAAAGGTGTCAAAGGGATAGTTTTACGCAGCAAGTGTCCAGATTGAAAGTGTTAGCAATGTAAGCTAGTTGGTCATTGCATCTCAGTGTTTCGCGCGCAGCTCCCAAAGGTCTCCAAAGCGGTCGTCTAAGCAAGTCAAAATGTAGAATGTGAAGTCTCAAGTTTGTTGAGAGGCCACCCCCCCAAAAAAAATGGAGGCGGACCATCAACCAAGCTTGAGACAAGCCGCAAGCTATAATAGAATGTGCAACTTTTACAAGGGCCGATATTTGCATTTGAGCCTAGCATATTCTTTGTGGTACCTGGTTATAATGAGAAGTGTTAAAACAAATACTTTATGTGTGATTTCATTCAATGTAAAATTCCTGTGAAGGTGTTTGAAATGAATTGAAAATATTTTTTTTTAATGATACAACATTGATTTAACTTGTTGTGAAGAGAACCAGTACATTTGTTACAATATGACTGACGCATGGTGCAGATTTTTTTTTAAGTTTGTGTTTTTAAAGCACTTTGTCCTGCTCTTTGTGTGTGAAAAAAAAAAATAGTTTGCCATAGCAGGAAGAAACTAGTACGTGATTTCAGACTATTTTTGAGTTGCATCCGCTAAGCCTAAACTTGCCAGTCATTTCCCTGGCAGAAGGGGATATCTTGTGTTTAATGTTCTGGCGCCACCTGACACCATGCAGGGTTATTTTTGTTACTCGTTTCATTCAGTGTCAGGGATGTCTGCTACAGTATCTGGTTTGCAAACCTACAGTCAAGTGTTTAACATTTGTGAGGTTTTTCTTGCAAATTGTCATCTGTTTTGGGCAATAAAGCAGAAAATGATCACAATCATTACAGGGAACTAACTAAACACCATAAAGCATGTTCTGCACACAGCGCTGGACTGGTCGTCTGGAACAGAGTGAAGATGCCCTGTGGCTTTTGGGGCCTACGTGGCGCTATTTGTTATTTTTCCAATTAATCGGTGGTAGCCAGGGGGTGAGGGGTCGGCAACCTTTGACATTCAAAGAGACACGGACATTTTGACACGGTTTCCACAAACACTTTCATCACATCTGAAATGAAGACGTTAAAATACATATACATAGCAAATGTATTTTTACGGTGGTTTTGGTAAGGGGGAAGGAGGAAACGGATGTAATCCGTTGGGTCGCTACACGTTCCAGCTGCGTTCCACGTCGAGGAGTTACTTACAGCAGCTTTTGTTAACCACATCATTTTCATACAAAAGAGCAAGCAGACCGAATCAACGCCCGAATCTGTCCGTGCTCACAAACAGGAGCATTAAAATATACATATTTATTCTGTGTTAGGGATTTTTCAAGCGCTCCAGTTTGTATTGTTTACTTACCTGTGTTTTCTTATTTTGAAAGACCTGCTTTAAATCTGGACAGCCACACTGTTTCCCGTTTACGTTTCAGCGGTGTTGCCAAGGTTGTTACCGTCTTGGTTTCAAGAAAAGAAAAAAGGCAAACTGACCCAACGTTCGAGACCCTCCTTATTTACACGCAGGGTCATTAAGTGACATTTATTTTGTGAAGAAATCTTCAAATGCTTTATTTTCTAACGTTCATTTATGTCTCCCTTTGAAAATGTGTGCTGGAAGGCCGCCATGTTTCTGTGTCCTGTTTTTACCTTTCCCAAACTGTCTGTCTCTTGTCACGTTTCGAGTCCCGTCGCACCAAACACGTCCCATAGATGTCGCCCTATCACGCAAACTTCATTGAGCAACTTAAATGTGTAGCTTGTTACGCCGTCCACGTAGTCGGTCATTATCATTTATTTAGCATTAGTTATTTATAGCATTATTTATTTCCCCAAACCACGAGAGCCAGGTTCAGAAAATAAAAACCCCGCCACAGTTTGGCTTTAGCTACAGGTGCTTCTCATCAACTTGCAATCAAATGAGCTCGTTAACTTGAGTGAAAACTAAATGAACGCACACGTGGCTAAAGCCAAATTCTGGCAAGTATTTTACTTTCTGGACTTGATTTTCGAATCTCTGCTCAGAACTGCGGAATTACTGCATGATGTAAAGTGGGGACGCAGTCAGTTCGCATCGATTGTTGCTTGTAGGCCTTCTGCAAATAATCTTTGTCTTTTGTCAGGTTCACTGTTAGACATTTGTGAACAACTATACACAGAGAAGTTTCTACCTCATGCATGAGAACGGAGGACCGCACGACTACAAGTCTACTGCGCTCTAAAGCATCCTCTCCGATCTCTCATTTTATGTGATTCAGAAGTCTCAAATAACCGGATATGAAGGTTCCCGCCCTCGAAAGAAAAAAACATGGCCGTAGCCCAGTGTACTTGTTGGTGTGCGTGTGCGTGTGTGAATAGTGCATGAGTGGCAAAGCATTCTGTGTGTCAAGACAGCAGTGCATCCATTCTCATAGCAAAGCTAACCCTTTTTTTTATTGCAAGCACCATATATTGATTAAAAGTATAATCACTATTTTTACAATTATTCTGACATCTTTTGAGTAGAGGACCTACTTTTCTGGCATTCAACCCCCAGAAATACACAAATATAGGTGAACATGACAAAAGTCAGATGCAGCACTGCAACCACACTTATGGAGCAAAAAAGACTACTTTTGTTTGAAAGGGAGTATGTGTCATTTTTCGTGAGATCAGCCAGTGAATGTCTTCTGAGCAAATTCATAAAACATTGCATTGACTCATTGCATGAGTCCTGCACAACTGGGTTGTAAGTTTTAGTCTACGGCAAGTGGCAAAATGGCAGTCAACATTTTGAAAATGATGTTTAACCCAAGGCGAAATTTTGACCACTCGGACTTGTTGGTGTTCTTGATGTGTCATATCAAGGAAAAGAATCCAAAAAAAAAAACACTAGGAGGCAAAAATATTGCATAGATTGCCAAAACATGACAACTTTTAACATACTACTATCATGCATTTCCCCCAATGTTTTGCATTAATCCTTTCAACGACAACTCACAAACAAGGCGCAATACACATTTTAGTGTTGACACCCCAAAGCCACCGGGTGGCACTAGCGGCCAACTTATGACATTTGCAAGCCTTACAATGACTGATGATTGGCTTAGCCTGGACTCCTTTCAAGCAAGTTTTCAAAAGTCATAATACTCTAAATGATTTAATAAAAATTCCTATTTCAATTTCGTGATTAAATAAAAATACAGCCTAGTTATTTCTGCTTATCACATTTTTACAATATTTGTATACACACATACACCTTTTTTTTAAATGTGTACGGATAGAGCTGATACTGAACATTTTGAGGGGTTGAAAGTAAATATATATTTATTTTTGACAATGTTATGACCCTTTGAAAGTCAGCCCAAGCTGGGTGACAATATGGCCATGCTAATGACAAATCCACAGACACTCAGGGATTAAATACACTTTACACAATGGAAACATACTCTACTGAACAGGTATGAAATAAATGGTTATCGTCCTCGCTTAGGTATATGTACTCTTTATTTAACAAGTACAGCTGCTGTTACAATAGTAAAATTACAGAGTTATTGGAGTGAACTTTCAATGCTGCCAAGTCGAGTTGGCACAACAACACGTGCATAAATCAAAAGCCACGGAAACATGCAAAACAGTTAACTGAACACAGTTCAGAGTATCAGATGTGTCGTAAGCACGATGCCGTGAAGAGGCATTACTTTGGGCCCACGCTCGGGTGCCACGCTGACACACGGTGCCAGCGGGCCAGAGCGAAGGCGCTTCTTAGTTATCTTTTTTGGATTCGCTTCTTTTCCACAGCATACAGGCTGCAAGAGAAGCACTCTTCATTCTTATCACGCAACACTGATCGAGAAGGACTCTGATCGCTCAACAAAGCTGAACCTCCGCATTTCTTTTGACAGATGTTGCAAAAAATAAGCAGTCTCGAACCAAAGATCCCAAAGCAGCTAACACCTACACTAAGTAGTCTGCCAACTGTCTTTGTCCGCTGGAATTTTTCCACAATGGTACATGAGCTGGAACATACACTTAGTTACTAAATCAAGACTGTGACCTGTACGCGGAGAGATAATTGAACATACTACCTGTACATAACATCGGCAATTCACTTCTTGATACAATTTGGATCAAACTTGCCTCATTGGGGATTGTGCTGGAATTTGCTTCAGAATAAGTAAATATACATGCATGACACATTTACACGAGAGAATGTGTCTGTAGCAGATTCCAGGCAACCCAACACAAAATGGTCACACAGAGTCGAGTTTTTGTGGTGTAGTGCATATACAAGCACGCACGCACGCACACACACAGAGGAGAAAAGTCCAGGGCAAAATGTTTACTTTTCGTTATTAGTTTCTAGCACAGCAGAGATGAATGCGGCAGCAGCAGACGACAGCTTGAATGCGGACAATACGTATACAGGACGGACGTACGGCCATTATTTTCAGTTCGTCAGTGATAAAGACAAGAATATAACTATTAGATGCACTTTGTGTGTGACACCTAAAGAGCTGTTCCCTTCGCCAAATAGCACCAGTAATTTGACAAACCATTTAGAGTGGTGCCATAGTAACGTGAAGTTAGCGAAAAGAAAACACGCGGAAGATTGAGAAAGGGGATAAAACGAAGCAGTCAAAATGATTGTTCTCTCACTCAGGGTTGCCACTTCCACCTCAAGGTGTTAGGAGACTAGTGGAACAGTATGTCGTGCGTAAAAGATATGCTGCCACTTTCCACAGTGGATTTGCCAGCAATACGAAACCTTGCCATTGAGATCCCCGGCAAATAGCAATAATGACGAGGTAAGATAACACTAACGTTTACTGTACAATTGCTATAGTGCATAAATAGTTGTGGTCAGTGTGTATGAATATGAAGCATACAAAAACTCATGTTAAATAGTATTTTTAACTCATGTCAAATAGTACATTAAACACAATAGCGCTGTCGTAGGCTAGCTGCTAAAGTTAGCCCCACCGAAATTATTTTTCAAACGTTTGTCCCTAACCTAGCCGAATGAACTTGAATTTGATTATTAACATTGAAATTGTGAAATGCACAAATGTTTTTGCCTGAAGCACAAACAATGCATCACTACTATCACTAAAACTTTTAGTGATAGTAGTGATGCATTGTTTGTGCTTTTTTTGTATAATACAAAAAAAAGATTTTGTAACTTGTCTTCAAACATTTGCAATACAGATTCAGGATTTGTTTTTAGGCTTAGGACAACCGGTTTTGAGCATAATGAACTACATTTTGAACGGCAAATCCATTTATCCAGTTATGGTGGTGAGAGTAATATAGTAATGTAAGTATCGTAATGTAACTAATATATATATATATATATATATATATATATATGCATACATGTTCACATATGTACATATACAAAAAGAGAGCGAGAGAGAGAAAGAGAGTGTGTCCCTTACTAAAATGAAGGTACATGCCACAGGATTGTCCATGTCTACAGCAATAGTGTGGCCCCAAAACACTTGTCATCTTCAACAAGGTGACGAACTGTCATTAGTGGCCCACACACAAAAAGGCCCAACAATACACACAGTTTTGGAACTGCCACTGATGATTACAGACGTCAAAGATTCAGGTTAACTGGACACCAGGCTTCAGCTGTCGGGGAAAAAAATAAAAATAATATTTTTTTTTTTTTCTTTTATAGTGGTCAGTGGAGCCTAGTAAAGGATTTTGAGTTTAAATTTTCTTTCAGTTTCTAATTTTCCTTGACATGAGTTTAAATTTTCCATAATAGTTTTCAAATCTATAGCTGTCAGTGGAGCCCAGAAAAATTGGATTTTGAATGTGTCTAAAATCACCAATCGCTTTGAATGAGTTAATATTTCTGTAACATTTTTGATTGTATAACTGTCAAGGGAGTCCAGTAAAATGTAATCTTTCATGTATATAATCATCAATGGCACTTAATGGGTTCAAGATTCTGATTACAGACGTCAAAGATTCTTTTACTGGACTCCGTTGCAGCTATAGAAGTAAAGAAAAAAAAATTTTTTTTAATTGATATTTTTTAGATGAGCCTAGTAAGAAGGAGCTATACATATATTATTGTCGATGGCGTTGAATGAGTTTATCATTTCTATCATAGTTTTCAAATCTATCGCTGTCAGCAGAGCCCAGTAAAATTGGATGTTGAACTTCGATAATCATCAATGGCATTGAATTAGTTAATATTTTGCCTATAACTGTCAGTGGAGCCCAGAAAAATTCTATCTTTGTCATCTCTAATCGTCAATGGTGTTGAATGAGTTTATATTTTCTACGATACTCAAATCTATAGTTGTCAGCCGATTACAGTGAAATTGGTTTTGAAGGTCTGTAATCCTCAATGCCGTTAAATTAGTTAATATTTTCTATAACATTTTGATATCTACTCATTGATGTCAGTGGAGCCCGGTAAAATTGTACCTTTGACGTCTATGATCGTCAAAGGCCCTGAATGAGTTAATAAAATTAAATTACTTGATAATGATTAAGATTGTTGGATTAATGAAAAACATTTGCTTTTACATTGAAAAACCAACGTTTTTCCATTTATTCTAACGTTATGAATAGAAGTAGTGACTAAATCATAATTTATGTGTTCTGATGTATCCACCGATTCATCACTCGTTATACCAATTATTGGTTGCAGGACCGAAAGCCGATGTTCTCAGGTTATCCATCAGCATTTCGCCGTCGGCCATGCATTGTGGATTTCCAAACCAGGTGCAAATTCACTTGCTTCAGTAGCCCAAAAGAGTTTTCTCGGCCAGGATGGCAGCTGCAAGCTGCTGGGGGTCCGTGACATAGGGTCTCCTGGCCATCACCCGACTAACCAGCTCAGAGGGGAAGATGTTGCACAGGTTGGCGTACGCTTTCTCCCTCGCGTCCCCATACCGGCTGTGCCGTGGCGATTCGGGGAGTTGCGACGGGTAAGAGGTGAGGGCCACGTGGGGTGGTGATTGGGCAGGGGGTATAGAGTGACTTAAATAGTGTGATGTAGCTGAGAGGAGCGTGGATTGAGACAAGGGGCGCAGCGTGTAGCCATCTTGTGCCCACTGAGACGATGATGACCATGATTCCTGGCATGTGTCGGGCAGGGTCTGATAGGCGCCGGGCCCATAGCGAGGAAGTGCTGGCGGGTCCCTATAGTACATGTCCCAGCTGGGCAAAGCTTTCACTCGGTGATGTTGGGATACGCACAGATGCTCATGAAGATGTGATTCCGATACGCTCTCTGCTCTGGTAGGAGCCGTGCAGCGAGCAATGGGAGAACCAGGGGTATTAGACGTGGCGAGCGTGTGGTAATCGGCCGGGCAGCTGGAACGTGTAGCAAGTGGCTGGTGCCGCAAATGAAGGGGTAACGGGTAAACTGGCCGCTTTGGACCCGTGTCGGGGACCTGATTGGGATCCCAGCTCGTATCATAGCCGTGCGCTCCTAAGGTTGTCATTTTAACGTGCGGGACACCGGCGTAATCGGCCACGTGCAAGCTGCACAGTTCGTGGCTTCCTGCAGCTTGACGGAATTGCGGCCTGCCGTGGGGGTTGGCGTAATGGCCGGCGTCTTCGACCAATACGTCCTGGCAAGCGAGACACGGCCGCTCGCCGTACGAGTCGCAACTGCTACCGCAACTCGCACTGCTTTCGCTGCCGCATTCGGAGCCGGCTGAACCCATGGAGCCGAGCCTGAGGTCGCCGTCATTGGGGGAGCGGCTGTCTGGGGGCTGCCTGGATGAGATGCGCAGGCTGTTGTAGGCGTGCGCCACTGTGTAGAAACTCAAGTCTGGCGACTCACAGTGCGGGTAGTGGTCGTGAGGGGGCGCTGGAGGAACACACGGAGGGGTGCCAGCCAGGGACTGTTGGTCCTGGTGAGTCCTGGGTGTCTGGCCTCCAGGAGCCGCGGACACGCTGCCGTTGCAATTACCGATGTTTTCAGACGCGCTAGCCCTGAGGCTTTCTGTCCTCTCCTTTGCTGCCAGTTTCTCCTCCGCGTCGCTGTACGAAAGAGCTCGGACGCCAGGGTCGGACTGCCGTTTTGCCACACCTTTCTTTGCTTCGATGCTGCCGGCCGGCACGCTGTGGCTCTTCACCAGCCCGGCGTCACCCTGATTCTTAGTGGCAACGCAGGTCTTGGCACTGGCCCGAAGTTCATCAGCCAAAGCACGTTGCGGCTGAGCACCTCTCTCTGGATGGTAGTATTTACATTTGTGGCCGTAGGTGCACTTCTTTCCTGGAGACGGAGACATATGCGTTGTCAATCAGCGAGCGAGATTCTTGAATTATGTTGACGTCCCAATGTGTGCTCACCATAAGGACAAGGCTGTTTTTTCTGCTCGGGCATCACAGGTCTTTTCCTCAAAAAGTTGTCCAAGCTGGGACCGTGTCGGCCGAGTGGGTCGTCTGGTGGCATGAATCTGACATACGGGGAGGGAAGATTACAAGAAATAACAGCGTACCATTTCTGAGTTGGTTGTGGAAACCTTTATGCTGTAGTGCCACGTTTACCAAGATCCCAAAGGGTGACTCAAAGGTTAACGGCATTAGAAGAGGGCCAACTACCAGTTTGACAGTTTACCGTGTTTATAAAAAGTTTCGATAAGCAATCACTCCGTCGCTGATAATGAGCTCTTTTTTTTTCCTCAGGGCACTTCATAGATAGGCAACTCTTTCTCCATATATTTTTTTTATTGCAGTGAGACACTCAGACCCACAGAAGCCAAATTTGACTCAGCCTGGTATGTTCAATTGCGATCATGAGCAACGTCAATCATGTCAGGCTGTCATTTCTTAGTGCCCTAAATTTGCGATTAAACGAGAGTTGACATCGGGAGTTGCGACTCATTTCGAGAGGGAGACACAGTTTGTGCTGTAGAAAGGTGTCACAGCTGTCGCGACATGCTAAAAGTGTTCCAAGGCATTCATGTCCACACATTACTTATGGTATGGTCAGGTTTATACTGAAGAATTGGCTGGCCTTCTCACCACAATTGGCGGTGTGTTTTACTGTCATACACCGCATTTTTTCTATGTATTCCCTTGCATTTCTGATGTAACAAAGCCCCTCCATCTATTGATGGATGGATGGATGGATGGACGGACGGACAGAAGGATGAATGGATAGAATGCATTGTTTTTTTTTCGAAAATCTTCCAAAAAAATATAAAAATTCAATGAAAGATGTCAAAAAAGTAAGAGGGGTGGGAAATTCTAAAATTCTGGCTTCCACACCCAAACAAATATGAAAATAAGGGCAAAACATTAAAAATATAAAGTGTTCCCTCACTACTTTGCGCTTCATCGTTTGTGCCCACAGTGCTTTGCATTTTTTTTTCTTCATTATGAGAGAAAAAAAAAATACTATATAACTCAGAGATGCACTATGAAGGTTACCTGCATGCCACATAGACGATTTGACTGTAATCGCACACATGCCACGGGCACTCTACCGACACCAACCTAGAGTGGAGCCCATAGCTGACCAAACATGACAACAGGAAAGCAGAGTTTACACACGAAATTCCAATTTATTACAACAGCTTTTGTAACATCTTCCCAAACTCTCTTTCATTCTCACCGTACTCCTTCAGTCACGCGTTCTCACTTGTGCGTGAGATTCACTCGGAGATAGCTGGATTGCAACTCTTACCCTTCCTTGGTTGGTGTCATGCCGGGAGCCAATCACATGTCAAGTGACAACGGGCAGCTGTAGAAGGACGAAAGAGCGCTTTGGAAAGATGGTACAAATGCTGTTGTAATAAATTGAAATTTTGAGTGTAAACTCTGCTTCATGTTTTGTCTTTCTGTTTTCACGTTTGGTCAGCTACGGGCTCCATTGTAGGGCCACGTCCGAGGGGCGTTACTCCAAGGGCAACTCCGTGTTCGACAACTACGGCCAAGGGATGGGAATGAGAACTGATACGAGTACAGTTACTGTATAATGTTCAATCATTAAAGATAAGATAAGTAAATGACGGCAAAAAAATGAGAGAACACTATACATTTTAAAATATTGGGAAAACATTATGGGGAAAAGTCTGAATACACAGGTGTCGAACCAAGGGTATTTTAGCAGGGATCAACTACATATGTGATAGCTTGATGGTAAAGAAACATTTCCCATTTTAAATTTTGTTTTGTTTGTTTATGTTGGCCAAACTGTACTAGGACTGAAAAGCATCTTTATGTGATTAAAATTAGATTAGAAATAGTTATAGAACTAGGTAGAAATAGAGATTTAAAAGTGGACAACCAACATTAAATACTGTATATACAGTACATCCCTGTCACAAAGTGCGCATGTCACCATTTGTAAAACTGTCACCATTCGAAGCGCACGTCACCAATTGTTTACGTTTAAAACTAGACGTTACCATTTGCATCACAAAGTGTCATTCAAGGTTATATGTCAGTTAACCCTATTTATTGTCATTTAGGAATGCATGTCACAATTTGTCATTAAGCCCTTTATCTTGTCCAGTATATACGTTGAATTCCTTCAGTGAAATCTTTATCAGATCATCATCTAAAGTACTTATGAGAAGTTGTCCCTTATTTAATCTGCTGGAATCCTGATACTGTTTCTCTCCAAACTTCCCTTGTCTAATTAAAAAACAAGTTTCAACTCCAATCTACCTCAAGTGCTCTTGGGTCCTATCACACATTGTGACAATCTGTCAATTTGAGTCATTCAAGGTCAATCTTACAAGGTCTGGCAAATGTGAACATTTCCATACACTTGCTGTTTGCAATTGCAAATTTAAAAGGAATAGGCTCCTTTCGAAAATTCCTTGTCCTCGAAATTGTTGAATGTAGTTGTACAAATGACTCCAGACCTACTTGTCATTGACAAAGGAGTACATTAGTAGTCGTTCGTCTATGAACTTCTTCCACTCAGGCTTCTCATTGGCGAGGTCTCTGTAGTTGTCGTTCGACACGATGATGCCGTCTGACTCGTATGCGAGCTTGACGATAAAGCGGTCATCATAACAGACCACGCGACGACCTTGCACACGCCGCGAAGGAGTGAAAACGAGGATCTTATCCTTCTCCAGACGCCGCAGGATTTCTTGGTCTGCAGAGAAAGACGATGGTGAGAGACGGTCATCTCCCTTTAATCACTAGTGCAGGTTTTGGAACAGACCTGTTATTGGGGCATCTGGCCGAGACTGCTCCTTCCGCCATGCCGGAACAAAAACTGTGACATCATGGTGGCCACGTTCTAAAAACCAGTCAACAGCCAGCTGGATGCCCTGGCAGGAAAACACCTCCTTGTTGCCGTGGCTACAGGACAGAAGTGTGAAAAACTTATTAAGTTTCCGCCCCAAAGGTGCTGACTTAGTTACTAGGGCAACAAAGCTTTCTCACCTCATGGCTACATTACTGCCATCCACCACAATGGGTCGCAGGTTTTCCTGGTCACACAGAGGGTCTGCCGAGCACGTAGAGTCCGATGCCAGAGCTGCCGGTAAATCGGTGGAACTGTAAGAGGAACAAGAGGACGACGATGTTGAAGAGGATGCAGATGAGCCGACTGGTTGCTCGCCATCTGAAGAGCCCCGTTTGACCAGCTCTCCCAAAATGTCGTTGATCAAAGTCCGCGGTCCAAGCTTGGAAAGTACCAGCCGCACTGTCTCCTCGGAATAGCCCAGTTTGAGCGCAAAACCCATTTTGGCCTGATACTGCTCGTCGATAAAAGCAGATGCCTTCTCAGATTTGGAGAGATTTTCCTCAGACACAGAGGGATGCTGGAGCACAGCAGGAATGTCTCGTCGGCCCGCCGACGAAAAGTCGACTGGTAGTTCGGGCGGTCCTTCGGTCCCCAGGTCCACACACTGCGTCCGACAGAGGGGCTGGTGGGTGCTCTTGGTGGGAGTTGAGCCACTCTCTCCTCTGGTTGGGGTGATGTCACCGGCGAGAGTGGGAGATACCTGGGGTTCGCCTTCTTTGTTGTAACAGGTCATTTCCTTGACCACGGCTGGAAGGGGGCTAGTGGTGGTGCCAGGGTCACTCCCCCCCTGCTCCTCCATGGCAGGAGGTACGTCGGGGCTGCCAGCCTGCCGGTCAGCCCCTGCTACGTGGAGATACTCAAGCTCCAGGTCAAGGATGCGGCCGGCTTCTGCCCCCGCATGATTCTTCTGGCCCATGGAGCTGTCTCGGACATCCGGTCGATCGCAGCCACCTCACAATCCTGGAGTCATCGATGCCTAAAGAAGAAGGAAAAGAATCGCTGATCAATAGTTAACTAAGAGTTACCAATGTGAACTTGCAAATCATTGTTACCTCCCGAGCTATCCCTACAGTTTTGTAACAAAATTTGAAGCCACCGTGGCTTGTTTATTCAGAGAAAAAAAATGGTCTGAATGTAAGACAAAATGTACTAAGCGCTAACATTTCATGCCTGGAAATTAAGTAATTCGTGTCATCTAACCATTTTCGCTTGTACAAGTCCTGAACTTGAACTTTACAGAGATAAAACTCGGGTGAAAACTGCGATCGAGAGTCAGTGTTTTCTTATGTGGCTGACACATCAATATTCTTCGAACGGTGTAGAATAAAAAAAGAATGAAAAAAAAAAATCACATTTTTAAGTTACCGTTAATAGGACGCACCCTTACTTTCGCCGTTCATTTTTGGAAAAAAAAAAGGTGTGTCTTATATTCGGGGAATTGCGGTATATGTTTCTTCCTACTGACACGCTTTGGTGCTTCAAATTATTAAGATAATTTGACGGACTGAAAAGACTGTAAATAAAGGATGACATTCATTGCAACATGGAATTCATTGAACAGCAGACAAATCCGAGAGAAAGCGTGTCACTGAAAAGGTCATGTGGCTAAAACAGAGGAACAAGCTGGTAGAGGATTACGGGAGGGAGGGACAATGTGGTGCGTTCAATAAAAAAGGGGGTACCTAGCAACATGACCAAGCTATTGTTGCTAAGCCGCAGCAGTTGAAAATGCCCCGCCTTCCGTACGTACAAAGCCCGCTCAAACCGCCCAGACAGAGGCGTGTGTTCAGACAGTGCGTGAGGGTGAGGGGGGGTGTTCTCAGTAGTCAAACAATATCACATCACACCAGTTGGCAACAGTTCAATAATTACACCAGCACAAGCTCAAGATAGCCAAAAAAAAAGCAACGCTCAGTTTTACATGTGGGAGGTAGACAGTATTTGTGGACGTACTTGTGTAGAATCGCCACAAATATTTACCTTAACACGTTTCATTTTGCCGTCTAAACAAAATCTTCACTTATTGCAAATGTCTTCTGACGATGATCAACATAATTCAGAAGCACCTGTTGCACTGCAATCTCACCGCGCGTGCAGACCTGGCTTGATTAACATCCGATACATACAAAATTGGAGGTATTACCCTTAATGATATTATTTCAGTTAAAAAAAATGAAGAAAAACTAAAATATTTGTAAATATCTTTTTTCCCTCCCATTTGCGTAGTCTCAAACACTGGCCAATGAAGATTCTTGGTGTAGCATTGAAACAAATCTAACAGGATGCTCAAGTATATCAAATTTTGAGTAAATGTAAGTCAAACTCAAGTACTTAGCAAATGTAGCCGTTGAGGTTCCACTCCAACAAAACCACTGACAACATTAGCTTGTCCACGCATAACAACACTGGCATTAGGATGAGCAGTGTGGTTGCATCTTTCAAACTGGAGTGGGCACAATACACTTTCAAGCGCAGGAGGTTGGCCGTTGAGATTGTGAGGGTTGAGGAGGGGGTTGGAAACATACTGGGGGATGTCTGGCACAGCCCACCAGAGTGGAGTATCCCAGCTACGGGGCTACAAGAGGGCCCTGGGCTTTCCCGACGGACGCTAACCCTCTACAACCAAAGGAAGGGGCGCACACACAAGTGAAGCCCACTTCAGGCAAGTGCATTGCCACAAAGTCAGCAATAACAAATGTTCAAACAATTCAAGCGGGATTTACACAAGTGGTTGACACCGTAATTCAACAAATATAAGCAGCACCTGTGTATAAGACCGGGTCAAATTGGGGTGCAATTCTGATTTTCTTTTTTTTTTGTCAGAGGTTCTCAAACTTTTTGGAGTCAGGGAACTCTTTAGGAAAGCAAATTTTCCAAAGATCGCAAATGTTTGCGGAATCAAAACAAACTAAAAACGTCATTTACGCCAAACAAAAGTGCCCTTTTTATTCAGCAACATATTCGATTTGACAAAAAGTATATTTGTTCCTTTTCGGCTATACTGAAGTTTAGAAAATAAACATTGCAAATTGTACGCCTCCTTATAACAAACCCGGTCAATTGACCCCAAAATGGATTGCTATATTGAATAGTCATGAATGATTTAACAATTTAATACCAAATAAAATGAACACAAATAAATATATCTACATTTTTTTTTATTAATAACCCAATGTTCTGTCCTTCCTAGGTGTTCCAATGGCCTCTATCTAGGTATACAGAAAGCAAACAGCAAATGAGTGTACCTCTTCTTTAATTTAGCTGTGTCAGTAGTACAGCTCGTGACACTGTAAAGAAAAGAAAATACACCAAACAACACTCAGGTGGGTCTCATATGCAAAACGGATATATCTTACTAAATGTACACAAATTGCGTAGATTAAACCAATCATATGACTAAATTACAAATGATATTCCTTTCAATACAAAACATCAATTAGATGCAAATATGTATGATTATCAATGCATATGCTAACATTTACCAAAAGGAAAAAGCTCGCACAAATGAAAATGCTTATGAGCTCAACACATTAAAGGCAACACTTTATAACATGCTGAAGATAAAAACTCACATTAGTTAGCATGTTATCGCCAGTCACAAGTTGGACCAACAAACGACTAGTTTTAGACATACTCACACCAATGACAACATTCCAACAAAGAAAACACAAAGAACTCACAAAGAGAAAGAACAACGCATTCGGACCGACAGCAACCGCTCCCAACTAACCGCCACCAAATGCACTATCAACATTGGCCAGAGGCGTCGCCAAAAACCAAAGACTAAGCCGGACAAGGCACAAATCTTTGACTGTAACTGATGAACTAAATCCGTTCCAAAACACCCAAATTATTTCACGCACCCCCTGCAGTCAGGCTACGGACCTCCGGCCCCACATTGAGAAGCACCGTTCTAGTCAACAAAAGCCGAGTTTCCAACAGGAAATCCACCCTCCGAGTTCCAGCCTACTTGCCTTTTCTGGTGTGATGTAGTTCCAGAAAAGTAGCCCCATTTCAAAACGTGAAGTAACGTGAGGCCAATGATTGTGTTGAGACAGATCCCAAAGTACTGCAGCGCAAACCTCCCAGGGAAATTAAACACCATTAACTACGAACGGCAAAGCGCGGAAAAATGAAAAGGTTTTCACTTCCACAACCTTCCTTTGATGGACTTGAAATGAATATTGTCATGCGGTTGATGTAATCTTCCAAAACAGGCAAAAACGAGGCACCAACTGTTTTTGTATCGAAAGGCTGTTGGGCTCCCAGATAGTGGTGGCGGAGACGCAATCTTCTTTATGTAAAGCCGAGTAAAGAAGAGCAGAGTAGATCGATACTGTCAGTGGAAACATGGCTTAAGGCAGCGCTTCTTAACTAGTGGGGCAGGCAACTTTGTCAGGGGGGCGCAGGACATTTTAAAATAAATAACTAGAAACACAGAATAAGAGAGTGTTTTCAAACTTTTGACTGGTAGTGCATATTATATACAGGGGTATATGTGCAGTACCAACAGCAAAAGTAGGTCTACAGCAGCATGTCAAAATGTCCCAATTGAAGGGTAAAACTAAAAGGACATGCCTATTAGTTACAATAAAATACGATTCAAGACGTCCAAATGATCGAACGTGAATGTTACTTTATACATACTTTGTACTGGCCACTTTTGATGCGCAATTGAGCCGCTCTTTTGGAGCAGGTTAATGCTCTAACCCTAAAATACTAATTAGAAGAATAGAAAATTGGCAATAATTTCACAAAACGTTAAGGAAACGACAGGTATTTCTTTCAAAACGGTTATCATTGTTTTTGCGTTAAGGTTTTGTGTATCAAAAGATACCCGTGGTATCGGCACTTGGTCTCATTATCGGTGACCGTTCCAGTGCTCTCGTTTGCCTGCTTCCCTGCATCACGCATCATTTTTGATGGGGGACGCATACTTTCAAACTTCATTTGTATTGGTCCACAAAATATTAAAAAATTGCCCTCTTTTGAATCATAGAAGAAATCTGTTATCAAAAAGAAACAACTTTATTAGTACAGTAATATCAAATTCAAGTGTCAGACTTACTCTAAGAGAAAATTATAAATAAATATTTGCCCACAGAAAAATACATAAAGCGTCCTGTTTCGGGGTTACAGTAGAGATCTGTTCACAAGAATCAACCACGAACTTGACAGGTAACAAAAGGTGTCACATGATAAGTTGGGTCCAAACATTCTAGAGTTCCTAAAGTTCCTTCAAGTACGCCCAGGGGTACTACATTCAAGATTCAAGAGTTTCATCGTCGTATGCATAGTAATACTACACAAAGAAATGAATAACAACGAATACTAGTACCCCGATTTGAGAAACACTATCCTATACAACAAAATGAATCGTGAACAACAGTGCCAACCTACCGGTATTTATCATCACGGATCGGTCAACTGGGGGCCTCAAAATGTACAAAAATGTACGCAAATTATATTAAGTCAATCATAAAACTGAATTACAAAAGCTGTATCATTTCAAGGAAATACCTGGCAAAATGGAAAATGCAAATGGGCTAAACGCATACAGGGTAGCACTATATAACACGATGAAGATTAATTAGCTAAAATTAGCTAGCATGTTATCCACAACATACAAACTCATTATGGGCATTTTATCATACACCTACATTCTTACAAAGAAAGTACAACTTACAGACACTTGTGGGCCAGATTTCACAGAGACAAAACAACTGACTGCTCCCAAAACCACACCATCCTTCTCACTACAAAATGCACTATCAACATTGGCCAGAGGTGGCGCCAAAAACAGAGATCAAGCTTACCAAAGCGCAAACTGTTCAACTAAATCAGTTCCAAAACATTATTTTGAGTGTGGCCCACGGACCGGCGGTTGGGGACCACTGCTGTACAACATGTCAGGTTTATAAAACTATGTATAAATATAACGGGACAAATTGTAAAATTAACTGTACTTTTCTTTAAGACAATATTTTGTTTGTGTTTTTTTCCTTTCAGAACATCTAACGTAGTCGCAGCATAGTTTTTTCCCCACAATATCCATACAATGTCCTTACAAGTCCAGTCTGGAAGCTGGTTTACTCACTACTGGAACGAGTGATAGTTACTTTCCGCGAGTTAGATTTCTATTTGTTTTATTTTTTTTGATAGAATTACAGTTGATGAGAATTCTTGTCACAGGCACAGATGTAAAGTCACAGGTATTTTACATGACAAGAAATCTCACTCTTGGCACCGAAAGGGTTAATTAATCTTAACAGCATTACTTCACAACCCAAAGCAGCATTTAGAATGTCACATGAGGTTCACTATCACGCTCTCAAACCTTGAAGATCTGCACGCATCGTCTCGTTACGAGCACATACTCACTTGCAGACTCATCAGTGTATCGGTTGGAAAAAGGACGGAAAACAGGAACAAGTCAATCCAGTTTCCACATGCTTGGATTCCTCCGCGGGTAAAGTAAAGAAGCACTCCGAATGGGACCGTTGCAGATCTGTGTCCCCTCTGCGGAAGCACATTGGGCAGTGAGAGGCCAAACAGATGGAGGAACAATGTCAGCCATTCCCTTGTTGCAAGCGCCTGCATTCGGCCAATCACAAGGAGGCTATGTCACACCGAGGCGCTGAGACAACGGGGGGGGAGGGGGGGGGGGGGGTCGGAGGCTGGAAACACCCGCTTTCCCCAAGGCACGCGTAGTCGATGCAAGCGCAAACACACACGCACACACCGACTTGTGAATGAGTGTCCCTTGTGTGGCTTCTGCATCAACGAGGGGCGGGTGGCCGCACAATGGGAGCACACAATGGGAGGCCGGTGAGGGCAGCTGTAGGGTGAGAGATGGTGCTATTACCACCCAGGGGAGCCGTGGTGAACACCTGGCCACAGAGGGCCACCGTCTCTGTCCTCTTTGTTTCGGCCTGGAAGGAGAAGGTGGGGGTGGGTTGGGGGGTCAAGCGGAAAGAGAGGAGACTGGCGTGGTCTGCAAGATCATCTAAAGAAGAGTGTAGTGACGCTCAAAGGGGAAAGGGGGTGAGTTTTATGCGAGACCGCAGCCTCCTTATTGTGGCGGCACACTTCAGGCAGATGACTCGGGAGACATCTTTGCCCTTTTGTCTGGTGATTAACAGGATTTAAAGGGGATATTGCGGGGGAAAAAAAAAAAAAAAACTTTGTTGTTTGAAGATGCACTGCATGCACAACAGTTAGGCAAACTGATGGATATTCTCCAACTCCAATCTGCATATACCGTAATTTCCCAAATATAAGACTCACCTGTATATAAGACCAAGAACATTATGGAGTCAAATTTTGGTATTTTCTACGTTACCGTGTATAAGATGCAACAACACTTTGCAACAATGTCAAAACTAGAGCAAAACAGAATAGATCTCATCTTCATGAAGTCTAAAAAAACAAAGTAAAATCCTACCTTATTCCCTTCTTTAGTAATCACTGTTTGAAATAAGGTCATTTGAGTGACACTAAGCTATTTTGGACCAAAGGAGAAAACGCACTTTTTGTTAAAAGATTTTGTTTGTTTGTTTGTTTTTTCCGGCATATCAGTGACTTTGACAGTGATAGTTTTTGGTTCAGTGGCATCTGAAACATCTCAAATGTGGAAAACACAAACAAAAATTATAAAAATTTGTTTTTGATGGCAAAATAACAGTTTGCATCAATATATTTAAATACACTACTACAGTGCTTGATTGGCTTGATATTAAGAGGAGGGCTGACCACTAGTGTCATCGATCCATCAATTAAAAAAAAAAAAAACGTAGCAGTTGATGTTGTTTTGTTCTTCTTTTGTTCTTTGTTCTGCTCTGTCATTGCACCAGTACAACATATCTTCAAATAAGTGAAGGAATGAAGCTTTGTAAGGCTCTTTGGGCACTGTATGGAATCCAGTGGGGAGTACTTCATATTTTTTTGCGTGGCTGTCATTTACAGTCCCGCCGATACATGCACCCCCTACCGTTGAGAGCCAAAGCTAAATCTTGATGGCTTCCTTCCTTTCAATCACTTAATCATCCTTATAAGGTAGGCAACTTTATGACAAAGGACACTATGACCACACCACAATGCCTAACATGCACTGCACAATGCCTTAATGAGTTCCCTTGGCATTGGAGTGCTATAAGTAATCACGTCCACTAGGTGGCATCATTGTGCTTCACACAAACCTCAGCCCTCCCCCCCAGCAGGCCCCCGCATCCAACCGCACTGACCACTTGAAAAAACATTTTAAGTGATATTACATAAAATAACGTTCACATTTGAACGGGTACACTACAAGTGAAAAGCAAGATTTTGCTGAGCTTAATTTACTAGATAATGCCTTTTGTGGAGTAATTTCAAAACATATCCTGTATTTCCCAATCGGAGAGAGATTGTCACTTTACAAAGTGCCAATTGGTTACTTAGATGGAAAGGAATCCCAGAATGCTTTGGTCAACTATGTGCAAATGACTTATTCATTCAAATCATATTTCGAAAGCAAAATAATGAGGACATTTCTTAATTCCAAAGAATGTTTTTTGCTTAAGGCTTGTACAATGAATGTGCTGAGCAAGACTGGATATACGGTAACAGTAAGTTGCATTTCGGTTCAGTAAACCATCACTTTGAAACACGGCGCAAACAGTGACTTCCCAGCCATCTCACTGAGGAGAAAGTGTTACTTGGTGCAACGGATTCAAGACATTTTATCATATCAATACTGGCTGTTGCATACTTATGCTCTAACACAGGCATCCCCAACCTTTTTATCAGCACCTTATTTTCAACACTTGAGATTTTTATTGTGGACCGATGATGATGATTAAATGACTCAATACAAAATGTTAATTAGATGCAAATGTGTACATTACTTCGGGTGCGGCCCATGCGGCCCGGTAGCAGTTGGTCCCCGGGCCGGTACCGGGCAGCGGACCGGAGGTTGAGGACCTCTGCTCTAACACTCCGTTCTTCCTGGGTGCATGTACGTATGCTTGCTGATGTTTTGACTCCAAGACTGTGTTTGCCATATACTTGGGAGCATGGAAGTATACTGGTAATTGAAACATTTCTCAGAAATTTGGAAGATTTAACTGGGTGAGGAGACAAACCGTTGTCAGATGAAATTAAAACCATGTCAGTCGTAGGCCATTGCTTATAAAATGTTTTGGCACTCGGAGGTCTGTCTGTCTGTCTGTCTGTCTATCTATCTATCTACAGTATCTATCTATCTATCTATCTATCTATCTATCTATCTATCTATCTATCTATCTATCTATCTATATATACATATATATATATATATATATATATATATATATATATATATATATATACATACATATATATATATATATATATATATATATATATATATATATATATATATATATATATATATATATATATATATATATATATATATAATATCACAGTTTGTTTAGGTTTGTTTATATTGCAGTATTTATGTCTGCTAATGTTAATGTTAATATGTCTGTCTGTTAATTGAACAATGATAATACCATGCATACTGTTTATATAGCTTAACTAAACTTTAGTCTCCGACAAGGTCAGAATTCATGATCCAGTGTAGATGTGGAATTTCACTGCACGACTTCACAGCCTTGTTTACATTCATGAGAACTACAGAGAGAATGCACACTATAAATAACAAAAAAGATATTTTGGGGTCAATCAGACCGATGTTCTCCGACTATCACAAAATCCTCCCAAAATCTCTACAAGTGAATTTGCGCGAGCCTCGACCAACGAAAACATCAGTTTAATTTCCACAAGTTTAAACAGCGCTGGGCAAGTTATTTCAAAGCTGTAATGCATTATCTATTACTTATTACAGTCATTTCATAGAAATGAGTTACTTTACAAAATTACTATATTTGAGGCAACATCATTAACCCTGTATTTAATGTATTGTTTGACATGAGTCTTTGTATGCTTCAGCCTAATACACATTGACCAGACTTGTTTATAGACTATAGCAATTGGACAGTGGAAATTAGTGTTAAGTTACTTTGTCATTATTGCTAGTTGCGACAGGGATCTTGCTGAGAAGTTTTCGAAATACTGGCGCATCCACTGTGGAAAGCGGCAGCATATTTTCTACGTACGACATACTCCGCCAAGACTCTCCTAACCTCTTGAGCTGGAAGTAGCATCCCTGAGCGAGAGAATGATCATTTTGCCTGCTTTGTTTTATGCCCACTCGCAATCCTCCGCGTGTTTTCTTTTCGCTAACTTTATGTTACTATGGCACCGCTCTAAATGGTTTGTCGAATTACTAGTGCTATTTGGCCAAGCGGACATCCCTTTAGGTCTCGCGCACAAAGTACACCTAACTAATATATTCGTCTTGTCTTTATATCTCTGACGAGAAGGTGGGGGGAGGCTAAAAATGCATTGTAATGCATTGTGTTACTCTCATTTTTACAGAGTAAAATATCACTATTTTTTGTGTGTAACGCATTAAACTACCGTGTTACAGCAAAAAGTTTTGAATCACAGTAATGACATTACTTTTGTAAAGCATTACTCCCAACACTGAGTTTAAATGATCAAACTCGTCACCCTCCTGGCTTACTCTCTGAGGCAGAGAGGGTGAGGATGATTCGACAGCTAATCAGGATCAGGCACACATTCGGCATCAGCTGACCAACTGCACACCATCTGCCTAAAAGCACAGTTGTGTGTGTGTAATGTCCCATCCATTACTTTGTTCTATTGCTCTAATTTGTTAACATTTAAATAAAAAAATGTGGAGAAAAGTAATCACCTCCTATTCACTTAAATTTCTAACTACGGGTGTGTGTGCATCCTCCACTGAAAAGGCATTCTCGATACATTGGGTGTGATAGGATATAAGGAAGTAACAATTTTAAAATGTAATGATTCAATTCCACTTGATTGAGTGGGTCAGGATACAATTTTGACTGTAACTTTTGTCATGTTAAATAATGTGCAACACTATGCAAAAGTTGCTCTAAACCCAAAGAATCAAGATGAATTACCCTCGAAGAAACAACAAATCATCCGTAATATCAAAAACGATTTATGTCTGGTGTACAGCTCTCGTCTTTCTACGCATTCAACTTTGTGGAGAGGGTAGTGATGAATGGAAGGAAGACGCCAAATGCTTTTCAAAACTCACTCAAACACCTGTTACTCAATCAGAAAAATGGGCGGCAAACAGTTTGACACACTCCTTCCTACAAAGGAAGCCTGGGCCATCAATTTTTTGTTTACAGAAGATGTTTTCGCACTTTAAATTATTTCTGCATCATTTTTACTTACTTTCTTAACAAAAAAAATCAGATGGGGGAAAAAATTGGGGGGAAAATTAATATTTGGTGTGGGGGGTGCAGTGTACTTTCCAGAGTACAAGAGAAATGGGGGGGAAAGTGTTGAAGCGGCGTGTGAAATCAAATAAAGTGAATTAAAAGAAAAGGACTGATGCTTTATAAACTTCGCTTCCTTCTGGGATTCAGTTTGGTTGACGTGCGACGGCCGCTACCTTCAATTCTGGGGAGAGAATCGCCTGTGTCTCCCTACTAGAGTCAGTGGCTGTGAACAGGAGTGAGCAGCACAGACTAGGCTTTGCTCTTTAACCCCTTCACTTTCGTTGGGACAACAGCTTTTCAAAAACAAATCGCAGTGTGTAAAGGAATTGTAACTTTTTCATACACGACAAGAACGCGCTGGGCCAACTGTCAACAAGGTAGGTTGCATTGTACAATTACTTTTGTCAATTAACCATCTAGTACGGAAATATATTGATAGTATGTGTTATATATGTGTGTTACTATAGCTTACACTGAGTACTATGTATTGTAGGCATTGGGTGATCACTTTCACTTCTCTGGCAAATTTTTGTACAAGTTTCATAATCTATGGGATACTGGATACAGTTATTATAAACAACAAAATTGTTTGAGTGAAGGCTAGACAACATTTTTTTTACTTTGGACAAAGGACTGACAGAAATGTAGACTAGACCAGTGGTTTTCAACCCCTGGGGGTACTTTGAAGGAACTAGGGGGTTCTTGAGGTATTAAATTGAAAAAAAAACATGCAAAAATCCTTTAAAAATTATTATTGAATTAATTAAATGATTCAGGAACATGTAAGTTCAAAAAACAAATTTTATGTCAGTAGGTTATTCAGTTTCATTACTGTATTTTAAAAGCCCAGATCCTCCCCCATACTAGAATGGTTTGAACCAACTTGTCACATGCCACCTCTCGTTACCTGTCAAGTTAATGATTTATTTTTGTGAAAAAATCTCTACTATGAGCCCAAAAGAGAACGCTTTAAGTTAAATATTTTTCTAGGGCATATATATATATATATATATATATATATATATATATATTCCTTTTTGAGAACAGGTCTGATACTTTATGTTGATTATTTGTTGCGAAGAAATATTTATTAATATTTTTTTTTTAATCTATAGATATCTAATGCGGTCCCAGAAGCTTCACGTTAAATATTTTTCTGTCGACAAATATTTATTTATATTTATTTGTTTTTGAGAACAAATATGTAAAGTTAATAGTGTAATTTATTTTGTAAACAGATCTCTAATGTAATCCCAAAAGATGAAGCTTCATGTTTAATATTTTTCCGTGCACAAATATTTATTTATAATTGTTGTTTTTTTTACGTGTGAAACTGATTATTTATTCAAGACAAAAATAATGAATAATCAAATTCATGGTTATTTTTGTGAACAGATCTAATGTAATTTCAAAAGAGGATGTTTTATGCTTAATATTTTTCTGTGGACAAATATTTATTGTAAAAATATTTAATATTTAATGTTGTTTTTTTTTGTGGACCATTACAAATGAAGTTTAAAACGTTCTAAAATCTATCAATCAGACACTGATGGCATGTTTTAAGTATTTTTTTAACGTGAAAATGCTTTGTACTGGTTAAGAGATACTTGGCTCAAAACGTCTTTCAAAAAGTGTTGAGAACCACTGTTCTAAGCTTTCTAGAGTTTATAAACTTTTAAGTATCGCTACTTGAACTTGGCATTGTCAACAATACAATAAAAGCATAATACTAATATTTTGTGCTTGTAACCTGTCTTGGAAATTGTGGGATTTGGTTTTTATAAATTATATTGTGGTGTCCATGTACAGCTGACATTTGAGCTACTTTTAACAGTGGGTGGGATGAAATACACACCACGGGAGATGGCGAGACAGATGCCGACACTCCCTCTTATGTACTCCCAAATTATTCCGATCCTTTGGGACACCAGGGGGGGGCTCCCAGATGCTGCAAAGCACGGGGACGGCAACAAATAAATATCGGGGCGCCTTCAAAACAAACGCAGTTCCCGGATTTATATGTTGAACGATTTTCAAAACCCATCAGCCTGTTGAGAAGCAAAGGTAGTGCTTTGTTGGCGTGCGCGGTCACTGCAAAGCAAACCGTCACGACCACCCTGCAGCTTTCCCACACGACCGACTGACTCGGACTTACCATGTAAGGCTAAAGCCACGCAACGCATACTTACCCGCAATGTGGCCGTTAGGGAGTCCTCCGTCTATATCAAACCCCCAAAAATGTTACCAGCACACCGCTGCGACGCACGAAAACATCCGGCTGGCTAGGAGCGTGACCCAGCCTTAGTCAGTCAAGTTGACTATCGTAATAATGTAACGGCAAGATGTGTTTCAAAATAAAGCATATAGCTTTCTCATCGAATGAGTTAATATTTGTGTGCGAGTTATTTTTGGCGCCTATACTTAACAAATATTGAATTATGTGTTCATCTAAATAATTGAGGGTGATGATTTTGTAAACGGTAACACCGATAAATGAATTTGTATTTTTTCCCAAACCGGAAACAATGTTTTGAAAACCGTTCAATTTCACCACGCCACCTGTACCTCTGTACAACACACAGCATTACAAGGCATCTCATTTTCACCATTTTTCCCCGCTTTTGTTTCGTCTTCTTCCTCTTTGTTCTTGTTTCCTTTCCAACCCCCAGATTAATAGCCCTTTTAATTATCTGTGCGTTAACAAATAGAAAATACTTTTAAAGGGACAATATGTCAAATTTAGGCCGTTTTTCATTAAAAAGGAATACATTAAATTATTCTAAGTTCCCCAAACTTGCAAATAAATGTATTCTTAACTACCAACAATATATTTTAAATATAATAATAGCTCTAGTTATCATTAAAAATCTTACATGGGGGGTGGCACTCCTCCGGAGGCCGCCATGTCTGTTAGAGCTACTGACAATGGTAAATGCAGCATCTCCTGCTGTCCAAAATGAAAAAACGGTCGAAATCCTGCACATTGTCCCTTTAAAGGGCCCGTATCATGGAAGTTCAACTTTTGGAGCTTTTAACCATATTACAACGTTGATGTCTCACCCTAAACACCACCACAGTGTTATTTCTCTTCAGTTATGTATTTCTAAGCATTCCTTGCTTATTTTGCAATCTCAGCACCAGTAACTCAAGCAGACAAACATGACTTGCCAGAGCAAAGCAAAGCAAAGCAAGGCAGGGACGTGGCTTGTTGCTGATGATAATGGTAGTAAGCCCATGTCCCACCCGTGAAAGAGTTAATATACGCCAACCTTATCCGCATCATTTTCTTTAGTTCTGGTTCCGCAGTTGAGGAGGAAATGTTTTGGACCGAATTGGCCAAGTAAACAGCAACGTTTCATTTATTTGTTACAAGTAATTTTACTTCACAAAAATACAAATATATGTGTTTGGCACACAGTCAGACAATCAACTCTGTTGCTATGAATTTTAGGGACCGATTTGACACGAGGAACGGCTCTTAGTGAGCGCGGTCAATTGACGGTGTTTTGCATTTTTAGGTCGGTAAAACACCTGTTTTGGCTACGCGGATTGGCTCTAGCGACCCTCAAAAGGATAAGCGGTTAAGATGATTACTGGATGGATGTTTTGTGACCAGCTGCCATTAAACGTGACACGAAGGGGGCGAGGCAACCACACAGTGAGAGCTTCAGTAAACAAGACATTTCACTTCCTTGTTGGAAATATCGGTACCATAAAATTCATATCCACCCATCCATTTGCTACAACTGCTTATCCTCACTAGGGTTGTAGGCTTGCTGGTGCCTATCCCAGCTGCCTACGACCAGTAGGTACGGGACACCCTTAACTGGTTGCCAGCCAATTGCAGGGTACACATGGACTAACAACCATTCACGCACCCAATCACACCTGAGGACAATTTACAATGTCCAATACACCTACCATGCATGATTTTGCAATGTGGGAAGAAGCCGGATTGTCCAGAAAGGACCCGTACAGGTATGGGGAAAACATGCAAACTCCTGAGCGAGCTGGAAATGAACTCAGGACTGAACTGTGTGACGGACGTGCTCCGCACTCTTCTACAGTGCCACCCTAAAATTCATATATGATAAGAACTTACATTGCCAATGGACCAAATGTAAATGCATTTATTTTACTGTGGAAAGTGAAAAAAAAAAATGCCATGACCAAAGTACTTTTAAGCGTGATTGCCCACTATAAATGAGTGACAAGCCACGTCCGTGGCTTGCTTTGTTTAAATGAATCGCATTCCTAAAAAAAAAAAAAAAAACATTCTAAATCTCGATAAATATCTAATTTCAAAATCTTCGGCACTCAAATCGTGGAATACTTTGGGAACCAAAACGACTAAGGGGGAAGGAAATGACAATCACTGTCAATCAACGTTTACATTTCGGGGGCTTACTTTTCAAGTACGCAATTACTCTGAATGAGGTGCAACACCTGCAAAGCTACACAAGCCTGCGGTACTGCCATAGTGCTGATGCTCAAAGGTGCAGCTAATAAGAAGTCAAGTCATTGTGTTCATCAACACACGCTTAAATAGTTTTGAAATCAGAAGCCAGTAAAAAACTGTTCAAAAGACAGATTGGGAACAATCCCCCCATATTTTTAAAAGTTGAATACAACTTGTAAGTGTGGTATTTTAGTCAGAAACTTCAAGTCAAATCAGCATTTTGTGGGCCACGCGGTAAGACACCAGTGCCCAAACTTGACTCTAAAAGCAAGTCTGTACCCTCAAAAAAGGTCTGAACAAGAGAGCACCGGCCAAAATGTCCTCACTGTGTCGGTAGAAAACGCAAAACGGTTCTCACAAGAATAGCTGTGCACAACCAAATGAGGACCGGCCTAAGTGTCCTCACAAAACGATCTCACTCTCACATCGGTTCTCACAAGCCCAACAGGAATACAAACACACATGTGCGTGCACACACACGTGGTCTCCAGTAGTGTTATGACCTAATGTAAATTCATTGACAACTGAAAATAATGTAAATTTCAGTTTATTCAACAGAAAGGACCTTTGGGAAACAACATTAATTCCCATAGTACACACAAAGGACATAAATTATAGCGGCAAACTAAAGAGGTGTGGAGGGGGATTAAAAAAAAAATAGAAAAGAACAGAATCCACACTGCCCAGAGGCACGGTGAGTAGAATGCAGAAGAATCAGTGGAGTCTGGATTTGTCATTCATTGTGTAAGCAGTTTCATTTATCCTGTACGTGAAATTCTAAATGATAGTACAAAAAGAATACAAAATACAAATACAGTAAAACTGCCCTCAAATTATCCATAAATATTTATGTTGATGCACATTGGTTTGACAAAACAATGACTTCTGTAAACATTTTCCACATAATGTGTGCATTACTATTAAAAAACAAACTAAAAAAAAAAAAAAAAAAAAAACACAGCAGTCGCGTAGTTATCTGAAAGAATCTCTTGATAAAGACTAAAAACTAAGCCCGGGTTAAAAATATGCCTCCTTTTTTTTTTTTTTACCATGGCTGTGGAGTTACTTTCTGCTACTGGGAAAGGTAGCATTAGAAAAACAACAACAAAAAAGCGTCAGAATTCGGTATTAGGTGATAATGACAGCAGCCATATATTTCAGAAGATGGAAAAAGAATAAAGGACAAGCTGAAAAACGTTTAAAACAAGGTCCATTATTGTCTCCACTCACTAGTCCTGACCAAAGTCTTCCTTCAACAACTTCTTTTGCTTCATAGAACCGGCAAAGGGATTTCAGCAGTTGTGTTTGAGTAGAGACGTCACTTAAGGCAAGCGGCTCTCTTACGAGCTGTGCTGCGCACATCCTGTCAAGGTATCACGCCTGCGAGCGTGGCTCTTTTGCGCTCGCTTGGAAATCGACTGCTGACTACGTCTAATTCACAGTTTGCTCCTTATCACTATTATCCCACCAGTTGCGATGCTGGAGCTCGCTATTCACGTGCAGAAGTCAACTACAAAATATACAGTGTATGAGAAGTCTGAGAAACCCATGAATTCAGTCAGAATATGGTTTGACTGGCAAACACGCGCGGCCACTGAATGCAACGCCAAGCCCACGAACGCGTCATCACAGAAGTCGTGTGCGTAGGTGTCCTCGCGTCTCGACTACCAGCTCATCAGGGAAGTGCGTCCCAAAGTCATGAAGTACACTTGGCTGGCACCTCCAGCCCGCACAGAAGCAAAGAAGACCTGCGGGAGGAAGGTCACGATACAGAGCTCGACACGGACCTCTTTAAAATTCTACTTGACTTCGGACGCACCTTGTCATTCCTCTCGCACAGGAACTTGAGCCTCTGAGCTCGTTTGTGCATAAAGACGCCATCCAGGTGACCAGTTTCCACTGAGCGGATCTCTATGGCCTTCTCACCCCAGCCCATGATCTGGTTTGACCTAATGTAGGCTGCAAACAGGGAGAGATAGGAAGCATTAAGCCCTGGGAGAAAGTTTGACCAAACTCGGGCTTTTGATGTGTGGTATCAAAGAAAAACATACCCAAAAAAGGAACCACAAGGAGGATAAGATTTTGCATAGATTGTCAAAACATGACGACTTTCGACATGCCACGCTGCTGTCCCTTCTAAATGCTTGCAAACGGGAGGTCGAAAGGTACACCCTATAGGTGTCAAATTTAGCCCATGACGGGCTCATTTACTGCCATTCAAAATTGGAAGCGTTCTCCATTTTGGACATATTGAAAACCCCATGTTTTATCATGCATTCTCATGATAAATTGCATTGGGCAAAGGTGGGAATGTATGTCACCAATCTGTGCATTTTCACATTAGAATGAAACTAAATGACAAAACTGAAATGTTCCATGTAGCCACGCGATTGAAATGAAAACGCGCCAAATCTCAATGGAATTTGAATCCCATTAACATTAGATTACTTTTAACACTTTTGAGGCATCGTTTTTAATAGTTCAACGAGGAAAAGAAACAAGACCAATAAAACAGTCATGGGAAAATAATGTGACACAAAACACTGTATATTTCAGTCGTCTATGTGATCTTTGAACCAAGAGCATCATCTAGTGGCGTTGAAATGCTCAGCTGCTGCACGGGGCATCATTCCCCCTATCATATTTAAATACCGTCATTCCCCCAATATAATACGCACTTTTTCCCCCACAAATGAAGGCCAAAAGTATGGGTGCGTCTTATTAACGGTAACATTTTTTTTCCCTTTTTAACAACATTCGAGGAAGATGTCAGCCATATAAGCAGCGTTCTGACGCACAGGTGTATCGTAACGGGACGAGCAAGAAGGTTAGCATAAACATGGTGAAACAAGGATGCTGAGGTATTTATGGTAAAATGACCTTACGAAAAACTTCGAGGCATTTACTACGCTGCTGAGGTGTTCACTGACTGCTCACAATCTGGGAAATCTGAAACACACTTAACGAGCAACAAATACATAACTTACAAATACGAACTCAAGAAAATATGAAGAGTTTTCAACAGATGAGATTTATTGTGTTTTAGGTATTTTCCATCCCAATGATTTCAATTGGAATAAAAAAAATGCATGCATATAAATGCGGCTGATGACTTCCATTGATGGCGTTTATCTGACCTGTGTGCTTATTTCACCATTTCTGATTTTGTTCCCTTGACGCTGCTGTGACCTATCTGTATTGGAATTGTGTCACTTGAACTGTGCAACCTACGGTAAATACAGCCGGAGTCATTTTTCATCCACTTACCCACTGAAGTTGGCATTTCCCCCCACTGCAGCACCACGTCTTTGGTGATGCGCCCGTACGTGTTAACATAGACCCCCTCGTCCTCGTAGCATACGAGCAGCTCGATTCCGTCCGTGTTGGGCAGGATGATAATGGCGTGGCACTGAATGCTTGTCTGGATCTGAAGACAATCGTGGGACCCTTTAGAGAGGGCAGGTCAAACCATGCCGGCCACCATGAGCTAAGCATTTACGTGAGTGGGTAGGTAGATGTCGTAGACCGCGCCCGAGTCCACATCCACAGCATGGAAGCCTGAGCAGGAGCCGTAGATAACCTTTAACCTCTGACCTTCCTCTACGGTTAGGTCCACCAGCAGAGGCTTGTGTACCAAGTCGCCGAATGACTGAAAGCGAGCAAGGGGCGCGTCATTATTGCTTGGACATCAAAGAAAGGCGGGGGTGGCTGAATCCGACCCGATCGACCCGCTCACCTTGAAGGCCATGAACTTGTGATATGGTTTAGGTGCCCAAGCGTAAACCTCCACCGAATTCTTTAAGGCCAGCACCAAGAACTTAATCCTCTCGTATTTGACTGAAACGCACAAGTCACCGATTACAATGCGAACATTCCTCGACGCCGGTCTGGCTCACTACTCGTCTACTAGGCCCACGTACCGACTTTGTAGTGGACGCAGCCTTCCAGGTCGCCCACATTGACCCATCCCTGCTTCTTCTCCACCTCCGGGTCATTATGCAAAATCTTGTTTCTCAGCCAAGACAGGTAATAAACTCGCAGCTTGTTCTTTTTGCCTGAGAACACACAAACCTCAAGGCAACCGTCCCTCCACCAATCCTTCATCAATAAAATACGGCAGTCAAAAGCAGCTACCAGATATGGTGACCAGAACGTTGAGACCCTCGAGGACATCCATCTGCTGGATACGCCGCCGGTTGATGAGCGGGTAGACCTTCCCCTGGCCGCTGCGGTCCAGCAGCATGAGACCGCTCTCGGTCCCCACCAGCAGGTTGACCCCTGCGGTGGCAAACGTGGCTTAGCGGCCCCCATTTGAGAGGGTGAAGTCACGTCGGATTCCAAACTCTTACCCCAAAGAGCTGCGCACAGGATCTCGGAGTTGAACCTCTTTTTGTATTTGCGGATCTCTGGTGTGTCACTTGGCGGGCGCGTGTTAACAGGGTTGACGTTGACCACAGAGCCTTTGCGAGACGGGTCAGACCGCAGCGGGTCTGCGAGACGTACGTCCTGCCCAAATCCAGCTGCGGGCAGATAGCGCGCGACTTACTGTTCCAATTATTTCATTGCAACCGGTAGAGCGTACACTGTATTCAAGAGTAGACCTAGGACCTACCCATATTGTTAAGCGAGCTTCCGCTGGATGGGGAAATCTGGAGCAGGCGAGGGTCGATGAATGGAGTGAAGGACGACGACGACTTGTGTTTGGACATGGAATTACTCTCTGATTGGCTCTGTCCAAGACGGCGAAAACGAGGCGTTAACAGACCAATGACGAGACATTTCTTGTAGTGGCAGCTGCAGTGGAACCTCGATTCAAAAATTATTTGGGAAGAGGCGTTTACGGCCCACTGTCTGGGTATGTGCCCGCTACAGGACAAAAATCACTGTAACATTAAAAAAGCTATGGTAATGAACATCCTATGGTACTGTTCAAGTAATGCGGACAAGACTTGTGACTGAGTTAAAAAAAAGAAAAAAAAAAAGCCATAGATAGATTGGTAGGTAGATACAAAATGCTCCATTTGAGCCGCGTGCTTAAATTGCTTTCAGCTTATACAGACTAATAAAAAGGTCAAATTGTTTTCATTTCAGCAGTTATTTACATGATGATTTTTTTGGCTTCAGAGTTTGAAATAACCGATTGCCAATGAAAGCACCACTTTAGCTGCTTCCATTAACTTTGAATATTTGAATTATGTAATTGACTAGCACAGGGCTCTTCACTCCTGGACCTCAAGGCATGTTGTCCTGAATTTTTGGGGGATGTCTCCCTGTTGCAACACACATGATTCAAATGATCAATCGGCAAGATATGCAGAAGCTGCATGGAATACGGTGTCTTGCAGCAAGGAAATACTAAAGATTCAGGACACTTTCACTCGCGCACACTGTAAAGTTGGATGCTTTGCAGGAGAGTGGGTCACAGTGTTGAGTTCTAGAAGGAATTTAAAGGAGTGGCAGCCACTCCTAATGTAGAGGAAACACTGGCCTTTTTAGCGCGCTCCGTAGGGTATAGTAAGCACATTCAGACACAGCTTATGTGAGTCCACCGAAGCCAGAAAATGCAACCGATCCATCTCTGTTTATGGTGCCACAGCACCGTCTACTGATGCTCGGTTCCAGGTCCATTAAGTCAAGGTTCCACTGTAGGTTTGTGTGTGCATCTATACATTATTGAACAGTACACACACACAGCCAGGACAGTTTTTGTTAAGATGCACAAGTTTTACAACCCATGTAAGTAGGAGTTAACATACGGTTTTGAAGTTAGTGTCGACAAAAAATAAAGAGGGGTGGACAGGAAGACATTGTTTTCCAATGCTGCACTACAATGCAAGTAGAAGAGGATCCTAAATCCACCACCAAGAGGCATCTGATTTGTTGCTGTAAGTGATTAAAAAACAAAAAACAAGCACCTACGACCACAATGCAAAGCAGAGACAATCGCTTAATTAGTACACCCCAAGAAGTTGGGGATCTCCTCATGCTATGACGGTGTTCTACCACCAGGGGGCAGCCATGTTAGCAGGAGTAATCAGATAGGCCACATGGAGGAAGAGAGCCAGAATAGATCGCAGATCTGCCAATGCCAGCAACCAGAATTGAACTATAGGTTTTGTACAGGCTCAGAGTTTTTGGTTTCTTTTGCTCTTTTTCTCTGTGGTAGACTGAAGGGAGACTGATGAGTGGCCGATCATTTGCAATTGCAAATGCAGTGGAACCTCTAAACTCAACGGATGGTTCCAAGTCTCAGATGAAGTTAAAGGTTCCACTGTTTATGGCGCGAGTCCAAATCCTATGCTAATGGTCTCAGAAACTAGGAAAACGAACCATCTTGAGCTAATGGCTGACCCAGATTGGCTGCCTTTGTCCGAGCCTGAACTCCCTGGAGTCCATTTCTGCAGTTGCCGGCCTCAGCCGAGTGAGGGCGACGTACCTGGATGGCAACGAGCTTGTCCAGGGGATTCAGCGGGGATAAGGCTAGAGTGGCATGGCTAGGTGATGATGAGAAGGAGGAGGAAAGCAATGACGAGGAAGAGGAAGGGGAGTGATGGCTCAGCTGGATAAGGTCTGGTAGGTGGTGAATGCAGGCAGTGAAGCCATTTTTCTCTTGTGGGCTCTGGCTGAAGGATTGGGGCTGGCTGTGAGAGGCACCAGCCAGGGAAGAGGACGAGAAATTGACCAACTGCTTAATGTCAGCGGTGCTCTGCAAGCAAGAACAGGCACACTTTGGGCTCTACTGAACTGATCTTTGCAAACTTGTGTGTTTTTAAGATCCTCTTCTTCCCACAAACAACATGTTTGGAACTAGTGTAGGATTATGGTCACAGATTAGATGAAAACCCCGGACGAAGACACACTGTCCCTGGACTCTTTGGGTTCAAAATGGTCGAAAATGAGGCCCCCATCTCCTCTTCCTACCTGTCTAATAACCAGTGTGCCATCCTTCGATGGTGTGGTGGTCTGGCTGCTCTCAGAGTCTTCAACCAGCATTGTTTTGGCAGAACCAGTCTCCCCATTGCTCAGCCTCCTGTGGAAGCGCATGAGAAGAGCATAAAATCATAACCATTTCCCCCCAAAATTGGAGCTTTCTACAAAGAACAATGGCGAAACGATCAGTAGGTATACTGTATTCCACTGACCCGGAGCGTGAGTCCTCTGCTCCCGATGTAGACTCTTCTCCCGCCTCCTGGTCTACTTCCTCATCGTCATCCTCATCAGTGGTGCCGGACTCTTCACTTGAGGAAGAGTAGTCAGTCACCTTGTGGGGAGGGCGAACATCGTCCACTGCACGGAGCTCCTTGGCGAGGGCTGCCAGGTCCTAAGGGAGTCATGAAAACCAATAACGAGACAGGAAAGGTGAGTGTGCCTTCAAATCTGATGGCAGGGGTTTCTGCCCCCGCAAGGGGTTAACAATGCCCCAATGCAAGAGGAATGCATGAATCATCCAGAAAAATCAAAGGGTTCTTTAATATATACAATGTATTCACATGCCAGACAGGTGTACAGAAAGAAATACTCAGAGAAAAACTTACAGCAGGTCGAGTAGGCCTAGCAAAGTTCTTTTCATCAGGTTTTTTGGAAACATTCTCAGGGCGCTGGAGAGGTGATCCTTCAGATTTGGAGGATGCTTGGGAGTCAAAAAAAGAAACTGGGTTGCAAATGCTGGAATTTGATTTTTTTTTTTTTTTTTTTTAAACTTGGCAGATAGATTCGGTGTGGCTGAGTTGGATACCAGGGGACTCACAGCGTGGCCTGAAGCGGTCTCCAGGACTAGCCTGAGAGCTGGAGTTAGAGGAGCAAGATGAACTTCCACTGCCAGGCCTAGGCTGCAACTTTTCGACGCGGTCCCAGAGGGGACGCTGTTCCACATTACTGCCCAAGAGAAGAAAACATCAGTCAAACCTAAAAGAACATTCTGAAATGTCCCAATAGCCCTATTTCAACATATTTTCTACATACCTGGATGCATTCCTGTGGCTACCAGGCTGCAATGGCAGTGGAGACTCCCGGCGCGAGAGGACCGGTGAACGGGATGTTGTTCTCACAGGTACCTAGACAAGGCACACGTTTGCTTTAGACGAGATAAAAAGGTCACATAGAAATATCATTATTTGTACATGATTCTGTAACATATCCGTCATTGAGATTTTGTAAAAATCAATAAAAAGACTTTGGAAAGAAACGCACACATTAACGACGAGCAAACGTTCCATTATTTTAACAGCAAAGCATTTTCACATGAATTGTAAGGTCAAAGACAGACGGACAAGTTGTGACAGACATGACAAGACACGAATGAGGATAGCAAAGGGAGCGGACCAGGGGTTGGATGCGGCCCTCTACATTTCCTCACCTTGGGTGGCACTTCGTCACCAGGCTGCACCTGAGGCTGGTGGAGGGGAGGTTGGGGCTGGGAGTCAGTGCGTGCAGGAGATGGGTGATGATGGTGGGGATCCTGGGAGCGCAGGTGGAGCTGCGCAAAGCTAGTAGCAACACCACCAGTCTCGCTGAAGGACTGGGAGCGAGCGACCACGGGCGGAGGAGGAGGAGAGGGGGCAGCGCTATTGCTGCTCTTTAGAGCGGCAAGGTGGGACCACTGGACCTTAAAGGAGTGAGGGAATGGGTTAAACACAGTGAGACGCTAGGGAAGATGTGTGGTTTACATGCACGCACTCATATTAACACACATGCAAACAAGAGAAGACAAAATAAAGACACTAATCATTGCCAGGATCAACGCACATTTGTTGCGTAGTACACACTACGGTTTATTGTCCTCAAATCCAAATATTCAGTTTCTGCATCCATTTTCAATGGCCAAGTCGCATCTTACTTTGAGTCATTCATGCACAGCCCAAGTGATTCCCAACATGGGTCCAATAAACCTTGTATTATTCATATAACAGAATAATAGCTTTGTGTTCATCAAAACACAGCCAGAATTCACACTGAGAAAATTGAAACGAGATCATTCATTTTTACTATACAGTGGGCCCCGGTTTACGAGATTAATCCGTTCTGCGATTGGGATCGTAACGCGAATTTGCCGTATGGCGGGCAATCCAAACAAAAAATCCCAGGTAAAAACATCAAAATTGTATATACGTATTAAAAATTGGTATCAAAACAGTATACTAAGTGCTATGAATATACAACACAATTAAATAACCATGAATAAAAAATAAATGAAGGATCTATTTACCTTTTGAGTGACATGACAAGCTTGTTATGACCATATTCCCTAGTGAGAGTAGCCTAGGCTAGGCTAGTTTAGCCTTCTTAGTATATCTTGACTATCTCCAGATTCGTTTCCATATAAATCATCTTCTTACTTCTCTCTTTAACATCACTAGCAATCTTGGGACTCATGGATAACCAATTCAAGTTTCAATTTAGCACTAAAATGCACAATAAATACCATATTGAGGTCACTCTCACACTAGATCAGTCATCTTCATGACCCCGTGATGCTGTGCAATAGTAGACCAGCATTGTATCGAAGTAAGCGCTGACATGCGTACAGATGTATGAGCGCACACTGACCGCCATGCTGGACGTGTCGTGCACACTGTGCCATGTTGGATGTGTCATAAAAAATTTGCGAGGCCACATCGTAAGGTTAAAAAAAAATTGAAGGCGGGGACGTCGTAAACCGGGGGTCCACTGCACATAGTTTTGTGACCTTTTTTTTTAGTAGTGTGCATTTTTCTAATACAAAATGGGTGCCTTGGCCCCTGGCTCAGTAAATATTAGGAAACAGCGATGTGAACACTTGTGTTGGAGTTGCGTTTTGGACATACAGGAATGAAGTCACAGAGATTAGCTGTCATCTACTGATGAAAACTGTACATACAGCACATCAAATTTTGGGAGAAAGGGGTTAGGTACTTTTTTTTCCCAAAAGTGGTTTCAGATTCCACAACAATACTGACATATTTTCACCGTTTTTCCTGTTAATTCTGTTACTTGCATCACCTTTTCACCTTTACCTGCTCATGAACCCAGAGGCTAAACATCAAATAATTTGTTCAGGGAATGCTGTTGTGTATTTATGATGTTCTGTATGACTTCCTTTTCACCTGTGAAGCCCTTTGAATGATGTTCACATCATCTTTTTTTGCCAGTACATGGATCTATAGTACACGGTTTTAATCGCACAGCAACATTATTAACTTTATTCATGTCTCAGGAAGAGAGAAGGATGAAGCGCAATGAAGTGGCGTGAAGCAGTTACCTGAGGTTCCATGGGCCGGTGCATGGCAGAGGCCTCAGATGAGCTGCTACCGTTTGAGAATGGTTCAGCAGAGCGAGGGGGTAGAGGAGGCTGCTTGGAGGGAGGGGCAGCCTGCGGCGAGCCCTGAATATTTTTACGGTATCGCTCATCAGCCTGCGGTCAAGGAAAATATTGAGACAAACAAAAAAGTGAGTGTGGGACTCAAAGGTCTATTCCCACTCAGAACTACTCCTAAATCGTTTATAAAGACGAGGGGCAAGGGTGACGAGTCATGCTTGAAGCTGCGTTCCACAGACACATAGGTTACATACACACAGTATCCTATTTTATCAACAACTTTGAATCCTGAAAGGGGAGGAAAGACTGTTAATAATCAAGTGTCACACTGCTTGGATGTTGCATGTTAGTTTGGGCTTCGTCCATTTACATGCAGCCGCCCAATTCATACAGATAGCGCAGCCATAGCTCTTCATCAGGAATTTGGTCCTGTGAAGAGAAATCACGGCAACTCAAGTGTTGCCCGCACCGCACCGCACCTCTGTCAACGTTGCCACAGGGTGCAGAGCAAAGAAAGCGAGAAGATGGAAAGAGCAGGTGTCAGGGCAGTCGGTTAACAAGGGGGTTCACCTCTATGGTAGGCTGAGGAGAATGATGAGTGGCCGATCTATCGAGCTCAGCATATTCTCCTCGGGGAGATGAGGAGTGAATGAAGGGTTGAGCCGGAGAGGGGCTTGGAATACAAGAAGCGGGCCTGCGGCTGACGTTCTCATCAGGGTTACTTTTCTCTGACACTGCTGCCTGAGCTTTAGCAGCATCCGGGTGAACCACCTGTGGCGCTTCAGAGTCCACAGAAGTGCTTCTGAGCATTGCGACAGCACTGTTGAGTACCACCGCTTGTGGGGGCAAGCTAAGAATTTTGTCAGAGGGGAGTGTGGTAGTCAGAGCTTTGCAAGGGTCTGACAGGAGTTTGGCCTTGTCATCGAGCTGCTGCTGAGAAGCGCGCTGGAGTGACCGCAGCTGCTCCTGCTGCAGTCGTTTGTGAAGCCGCTCAGCCTTGCGCTGTTCCTCCAGCTCGCGCCACTTGAACTCCTACCACATATTTGGTGGGTGAGTGGGTGTGTGTGTGGGTGTGGTGGGGGTTCAACTTTGCCGCCGTAGTTATTTTGTTAAAAAAAAAAAAAAAAAAAACACTTTTCTGTAAAGCATTTGCATCATTTCTTCCTATTTTTTCCCCAATGTCTTCCTCTCAAACATTTGAAAAAGATAGAGTTCACCTGAAGTCGGTTCAGATTAAGTGCTGCGACAGACTAAAGAAAAGAGGATGCATGGCTGTGTGACTGACCTGTAACATAGCCTGCTCACGTAGAAGCTGTTCCTGTAGCATCTCCAAATGTCTCTGCTCCTCCTCCAGCTGTCGCCGGATGTACTCCTATCAAGGAAAGCAATAGTTGCCAGTAGAAATCAACGTTCAGGTTCAGTATCGTATATATACATGTGCTGCACCGAGCACTTGTAGCAGTGTCGTGCAGTTGCTGCAACATGCTTTCCAGGAAGGACTTCAGAATAAAAGTTGGTGTCCAAAAATTAGTTGGTTATAGTAAAGGTTTATATTGATCTGTTGGCTGGCCTTCTCATCATGTTTCCCAGTGTGTTTTATAACCTGGTCAATCCGTTGGTTGACCACTCCTGGAAACGTTTGCAACGGTTCCCTTTTTATTTTGCTCCATTTGGAGGTCCCACAGCCATGGAAATAGCCCCAGACTGACAGATTTCAATCTTTTATTTTCCTCTCTCATTTCTTCTGGAATTTCTTTGGTTGATGCATGATGCATTTGTTGAGATTTTGTAGCCTACTTCACTTTTGTCTAACAGATTTTATTTAGGTGATTTTTTGATGCAACGAAGGTGGTGGCAATCAGAGTCACTAGCTGCTTTGTGATTTAATACAAAGGAGCAATTAATTTTTCACAGTATCAGAAAGGTTTGTATTTGTATGTATAACAGCATCTTTCAGAAATTGAGTAAAAATATAAAAACATGTGTATATATAAAAAAAAAAAATACATCAGCCTGGGGGCAAATGCTTTTTCACTGCATTGTATTCAATTCTCAGCTCCTTCAAAAGCATAAAACTTTACGGTGCACGCTAGTGAGAAATGTATCCGGTTGTGAGGCAAGAGTACATTTTAACTAATTCTTACACCAATGTAAAAACACTTATGTGATGCGCTCTGTGAAAAATAAAGACCTACCAGGAAAGACACAACAACATCAGGTCCCATACGCGCATCGAGCAAAGGCCAACTTCAGCCAGATACCACTGCACTAGTATGGTGCGGGGATGTGTAATTGTAGCAATCACATGTACATCTACTTGTTCACTCTCAAGCAATCAAAAAAAAAAAATCCAATAAAAACTCCTCCTTCCCTGGCCACACAATAAGAGCGCTGTTTGAAATATGTGCCTTGTTACTCTATCTTTAATGGTTATACCATATAAATATTGATGTAGTTCAGCATTATTACTTCTTAAAGTGTACCTCCTGAGGTAGGAAGGAAAAATATAGGTATATGATTTATCAGGAAAAATGGTGTGTATTTTTTTTACACTGGCTTAATTAGCGCTTATGAAACTTTCTGTTGGGAGGTGCGCTTGCAGCAGCCATATTTGCTCCTGGAGGCTGAACTGTAACGTAGAGTCAATGATAGGCAAGTCTGGATGCTATTAGCTGTAGCAGGCAGCAACAACTTGCACAGGATTCGTCTATGAAAGCTATAAACGTTCAATGCAAACCGTATGGGTATCCCAATAATAAGAGGAGAATGTGCTGCCTTCCGATCGTGAAGTACCCAGAAATGTCAGATAAACAAGACCAGCCAATGCTTCAAAATTAACAGCATTCAGACGAGTAGTGTATGATATAAACGGCATTGATAAGCTTTTTTTTTGAAGTCCTTCCCTTCAATTGACCTTTTTTTCAGCTGATTTTTGACTTAACTTGTGATGTCATACCTGCACCTCCCTGTTTGCGGAAAGGAATGTATTTTATGTATCTAATTAATATATAATGAAAAGAAAAACAGAGAAAGGGAGACGAGAAACGACCCCGCATGCCACGTTCAGATAACTTAATACTCTAGCCACAATAAGGGCTTGAGTAAAAAAAAAAAAAAAGATGGGGGCTCGGGCGAGCGGTGATCCATTTAACTTGACACAAGTCTGACCGGAACCGTGTTAAAGTGAAGAATATCCAGCTTAGAACAATAAAGTAGCAGGGCAATGTCTGGAATACAATTCAACAAGAAAAGCATTCTGAGCTGCCAAAAAAATTACGGGTTAGAAAGCTGACCATGCTAAGATATTCGAAGTAGCGCGTTAAAGGGGAGGGGGCTCAGGCGAGCAGCGATTGATTTAACTATTCACACAAGTCTGGCTGCAATCGTGCTAAAGTGGAGAATATCCAGCTTTGAACAGCAAAACAGCAGGGCAATGACTGGATTACATTTCATTAAGAAACAATCATCTTCTGTGCTGTCGAAAAACTTACCAGTTAGAGAGCTGATCGGGAGCAGCATGCATGCATTTGTTAATCAAGCCATTGATGTGGGCGACATATGCGGGTAAATCAGCATTCAAAGTTAAGCATTTTAGTTCATTTTCATGGATTTTATCCACCTTTATTTGGTGTTGATGGCAAAAAGCACTCAATTATCAGTCTCTGCTATCTGCTCAAAGCAGGAGCCTTCATCTGCGCCCTGCCCCGTCTCTCCAATGCAATGTACATTTTCTTCGTCTGACAAATTGGTCCCGTCATTTTTGTTGCCGGATTCAGAAGGCCGAATCAGAGGCCTTCTCTGGCTCAAATAAATATCTATGTTGGTCCATTTCGTCTTGACTTTCGTCAAAATAGTCAATTTTAGTAACGAGACAACAATGATCTGGCATATCACTCGTGGGGCGATGAACGGCCCTGTCAACAACTTGAGGTGACATTCATTCCCAAAATGTCCGTCCTTTAAAGCCAACTCGGGTGATTTTGGGCAAACTGTTTTAGCAAATGCAGGACGAGACGCAAACTTCATCAAACTTTTCAATAGTACTCCCTTCAAGACCATTCATTTCCTGTCATGTCTGTCAAGACCTCAATTTGGTATCTCCGGAGGTACACTTTAACAAAACAGACCTGCTCTCGATCATTCCTCCTCTTCTCATCCTCAGCACGTCTGCGCTCTTCCTCCTCTTTGCGCCTGCGATCCAGTTCCTCAATGCGCCTCTTTTCTTCTTGCTCACGCCGACGCTGATCGCGCTCCTGTTGCCGTCTCATCTCTCGTTCGCGTCTCTGTTGCTGCAGGTTTGAAACAAATGATACTCAGCTCTTACACTCATTTTGATAAACAGAATAAAAAAACAAAGATGACAGTGGAGCTTCTTATTTCCAAGAACCTTTGAAGTCTAACAATTCAGAACTGAAAAGAAAAAAAGCTTGGTTTTGGTCTCAGGTGATTAGTCTGAATGGTCTAACATTTGTTTACCACTGATGATCAGAATGTATATCGCTCATAACAAGGTTTTAAAGCTTCGGAGCCTTTTGGAGTTCCAAACCACCAATGACAGATGAACTCTGAGCAAGGACATGAAAATACAGAATCTTGTCAACACCATTTCCATGATTAGACACTTTTACTGAAACGGGGAAATGGCCATGGCCTTTGTGGGCGCGTTCCAGAAGAGATGAGTATTGTTCAAATTTGCTAATAAATGTTCATTCGCACTGAAGCAGTGTTGTTTCAATTGTGAGTGGGAATGCAGCTGTCCCGAAACCTTTGCGCCATCGAATGGTTCATACTACTTCCATTAACTTGTTCAACGCCAGGGATGTATCTTTTTTTTAAACGATGTATTGTTTTTTTTAAGAGTCTGGACATTAAATCCTAGATACTAGTATTAAAATGATACTTAAGGGACAATGTGTAAGATTTAGACCATTTTTTATTTCGGACAGCAGGAGGTGCTGCATTTTCCATTGTCCATAGCTCTAGCAGACATGGCGGCCTCTGGAGGCGTACCACCCCCCATGTAATATCATTTAATGATAACTAGACCTACGATTATGTTTAAAACATACTGTTGGACGTTAAGAACACACAGTGGACCCCCGGGTTACGGCGTCCCTGGCTTATATTTTTTTCACGTTACGATGTGGAATGTTGAATTTTTTTGCCCCCGCTCTAAGGCATTTATCCCGCTTTACGATTAATCAATAACTGTCGTGACCTATGGGGTTGGTTGCGTTTGTTGTTTTGCCTTTCTCTTGAGGCATTTTTAGGTCATTTCTCTTATTTTCTGTTGATGTCAAACTGCCGCTAATTCAACGCGTCACTACAATGCTGGTCTGCTATTGGTCGTAGTCTCGACTCCCCAAGATACTGGTCTACTATTGGTCAGCGCACGGGGTCACAAAGATGGCTGCCGAAAGACTTGATCTCGTGTGAGAGCGCTTTGAATATCGTATTTATTATGCATTTTAGTGCTTAATTCAAATTTGAATTGGTTATCCATGAGTCCCAAGATTGCTGGTGATATTAAAGAGAGAAGTAAGAAGATGATTCATATGGAAACTAAGCTGAAGATAAGCAGGAAATACGAAGAGAGCTAAGCTAGCCTAGCCTAGGCTACCCATACTAGGGAACATGGCCATAATAAGCGTCACTCAAAAGTAAATAAATCCTTTATATATTTTTCATTTATGATGTTATTTAATTGTATGCATAAATAAGTACAACTTACTATACTATTTTGATACCAATTTTTAATATGTAAATACAATGTTGACGTTTTTACCTGGGGTTTTGCATGCATTAGCTAATTAACATAGGTTTGGATTGCCTGCCATACAGCGAATTTGCGTTACGATCCAAACCACGGAACGGATGAATCTCGTGAACCGAGGTCCCACTGTATTTATTTGCAAGTTTTTCACGTTTATAATTGCTTATTTTATTCCTTTTTCAAGAAAAACGGCCCAAATCTTACACATTGTCCCTTTAAGTATCTGGGATTGAATGTGTGGACGCTTAAAAAACATGGTAATACGTCCCTGGCATCAAACGCGTTAATGCTTTACGTGCATACTGATTTCATATTGCCAATTTTAAACCATCTGTACTGACAAACATCACTAGAATACCTCAACATTTTATTAGCATTATTATTTTATTGTATTTTCTAAATTGACCTAAATTGAAAATGAAGAGAAAAATATATAATACATGTTATACTTTTTGATTCAAATTCGCGATTCATCATGCGCCGAATAAAACCGACCCCTTCTAATAAAACCAACCTCTTCTAAGCGTCGCCGCTGCTCCTTCTGCTGCTCAATACGCTTCTGCCTCTCGGCCAGTAGTTGGCGCTTGTATTCTTCCTGTTCACGGAGCTGCTGCTCCTGCAGGAGTTGCTGACGGCGGAGTGCCTCCGACCTCTCCTTGTTCTCCTGCTGTAGACGGATGAAGTCTCGGCGCAACGTTGACTCACCCGGCACATTAACAATGGAACTAAGCCGTGAGAGCAATCAGACATGTTCAACTGTTAGTGCCTGGAGTGAGAAGAGCACATACAAGCAGTACTGTAAGAAAAGTACTTTAACCAAACCTTGGTTCTCCTTCCTGCTCTGCTGGATCCTCTTCCTCCTCCTCACTGCCACTGTACTCATACTCGGTCTCATCTATGTACAAGACGTTAAGTCACGCTAACGTCACATCACAGTATTGTACAGTCTTCACAATTGGAGAAGCTAAAGCACCTTTCTCGCCCCTCTTCTTCTTAGTGCGATCAATGTGGTCTTTCAGCTGAATTCGGACCTGCCTCTCGTTGGGTTGGTCGCGAATGAAGGGATGTTTGAGCAATTGTTCAGTTGGCGGCCGCTGCGTGTAGTTCTTCACCAGGCAGCTTTCGATGAAACTGAAAAACTTTTTGGACCTGGACATTCCATACATAAAATCATCTAAAAAAATAGTTCAGTTACAGTTTCAGTTCAGTTACAAACGGATTTGACAAGGGCCCAGCATACACACAAAAGTACATTCCAAATTCAATTCTTCTCTATTTAGCAGGTATAGAATATGATAGTTTTGACTGTATTATTTGTATTATTACTTTTAAAACCAAAAACTTCCCCCACAATTAGAAAAAGGTTGTTTTGTTTTGTTTTTTTTTTTTTTGGGGGGGGGGGGGGGGGGGTAAACTGCTCGCATCCTACCTTGAGCACTATCACATAAATTACTCCACAGTAGTTAGCCGCAAGGTTCAAAAATATGTTATTACTCACATATGATACACAATGAGAGCCGCACACTGCAGAAAAAAAGTTGAACGGTTTTGACTGATTTGGACGGTTTTATATAACCCTGACTTTTCAAAATCACAATTATACTGCCAATCGGATTATCGACCCATGCCTAGTCAGCATTGAATTGTCACCCGGTATCCAACTCTAAGGGGATCAATGTACGGCTATCCTTGCACTCTACACGCACAAATCCAAGTTTGAATCGCAGCTCACTTATTGGAAACAATCAGACGGTCAAATGCACATGAAAACAGGCAGTAGCCTGCACACTACATCAAGTGACTTAATTTTACAAATGGGTTAAGGCATGTGCTAAGTAAGGGTTGGAGCGCTGTAGATAAAGATTGAAAATATTTATTGAACATACCCTACTCAACTCACCATTTTTTGGATTTGAGTCTTGGAGGTGGGTTCCGTGGAATCAGGAAGAGCGCTCGCATGGGGTGCATGTCACAAAGTGCTGCAAGGACACGCGTCATAATGCGTCAGCGACAGCTAGGGTTGTTTATCGAGACACATGTAGAACGAGGACAAACGTTCCACTTCTGCTGGAATCGTATACTTTAGATTTGATCCTGACTGTGCTAAATATCAATGTCAATGTCGCCACATGGAGGAATCGTGAAGAAAAAGGAAGTGTGTACACGAGGTGCGCAGAAACTAAAAAATTTAATTGATTGATTGACACATGTCTGTTAGCGCACTGGATGAATTGGTGCTAACTCGAATTGAGTAGCAAATTGGGCATTGGAAATCAAGGGTGAATCAGTATTTTCCCATTCAACTCAAAGGCATTATAGTATACTTGTCGTCAAGGAGAACGAGCGGACGTTTCAGCCTGCTAATGAGCATTATATTAAACTGCTTGGTAATCAGACAATGAAGGGCATCTTGGCAGTGTATCAACACCTAAAGCGAAAAACCTCCCCGAGATTCTGTCGATGTATGGCAAGGGGTTCGGTAGGTTTCCATAGGATGTCATGACTCTATTAACCTGTTGGTCAGCGATGGTCTAATAAGATTATGTTTCCATAAAGGGAATGTCAGCTTAGCAAAGCACTTCGGACAACATATGGTATAGAATGATCAAGGGTGTCAAAACTTGATCCCCGAGGGCCGGTGTCCTGCATGTTTTCCAGATTTCTTTCTCCGACACACCTGATTCAAATGATCAGCTCGAAGCCTGACAAGCAGCCTGATCATTTGAATCAGGTGTGTTGGGGAAAGAAATCTAGAAAACATGCAGGAAACTGGCCCTGGAGGACTGATTTTGGACACCCCTGGTGTATATAAACCCCATTTAATTTGTGAATCAATGTTGTAATTGACTTGAAGAGAAAAAGACGTTCAAAAGTAAATCACTTCCTACGTTCTAAGTGAGAGAAATTACAGAAATGTTACTTTTGATAAAGCTGAGTGTAAAGAAAATTGTACATATGAGGTAAAAGAGGTACTGTATAATGATGTATAAATGTGCTTATGTACTGCATGTACTGTACATACTGTATGTTGTAGGCATATGTACTGTACACGCATAAGTGCAGTTGTATGAATGTGCCTAACTCTAGAGAGCCTTAAAAACTTGACAAAATGGGAAGCAAAAAGAAGCGCTTACGTGGCGCTCCTTCTGCCATCTCAATTGCTGTGATGCCACAAGACCACAGATCACTCTGCAAACAAATTAATAGAGTTAACCAGACACACGTACATGTACGTGCACAATTCAAAAGATTCTTACTCGGTAGTCATATGTTGCATCGGGATTCTCGTCACAGGCAATGACTTCGGGGGCCATCCAATAGGGAGTGCCGATGAAGGTGTTTCTCCTGCCCACGGTTCGATCGAGTTGGGCACTTACACCAAAATCCACTGGGGGGGATTGAGGAGGGTTTGATTGATCGTTATGGCATTACGGCTGCACCGTCACTCTTTGGACAAACAGCTCACCTAATTTGACTTCAGCATTCTCTGTCAACAAAACATTCTGGCCCTTAATATCACGGTGGATGACGTGGTGGGCGTGAAGATGAGCCAGACCCTACCAAGAACAGACACAGAGCGCATTAAGTGATTAAGCAGAGACCTTAAAAAATAAAATAAAGAAAACAAACACAAATTGTTGGTAATAACATCGGGGATCCACGCTGAAAAAGATCAGAAGCTGAAGTAAGACACCTAAAGCTTGGCGGTCTAACATGGCCATACTAGTGCAGAATCAAACAAAAGATGAAAAGTAAGCAGCCGCTGCATCCAGCTATGCATTCAAAGAGGTTTCACTCCCCAAAACACGAATTTGGACAATCTGTAATCAAATAACTAAAAAACAACTACAGATGAATTTCATTTGGACAAACAAGCAGCGGTTCACTTAGTAATGATGGAATTTTTAGAAATAATGCCTTCTAAAATCAAATGACAAGCGAGAGAAAGAACACTTACCCTGAGGATTTCTCTGGAGATGTAGGCAATCCAGTCTTCCTTTAGTTGGTTTCCCTTGGTGTTCTTAACTAGGTCTGTGATGGAACCAGCTCCGCAGAACTCCATCACCAACTAAACCCCAAAAATAAAGAAAAATCAGAAATCAAAAGATACATGTTAGTTAGCACACATAAAAAGTGGAAAAAATATATAGTAGTTCCAGGCTTTTAAACTTCATCTGTTCCCAAATGTTAGCCTTTTGGGATGGAGTAGAGGACTTACCCAAAGCTGGTCATCATGCCCAGGTGGACTCTTTTTAATAAAAGCACCATAGTAAGTGGCAATGTTTCTGTGGTGGGAATACTTCTTCAGCATATTAATTTCCAATTTAATTTCCTCTTCCTCATCCTGCACACAAACAAAGGTTACTAAAGTGAGTGACAGAGACAGACAATAGACCTCTGCACGACAAGCGTTTCTGGTCGAAAAGTGAGAATACAAATTCCCAGAATCCAGGGTTTGTTACAAGTTATTGGGACGCAATCTGGTGGAAAATAATCTCATCGGGTACAATTTAACAATAAAACATACAGTTTCATAATGCTGTACTCATTATAACACTCAATTATTTTGAGCTACAATTAACCTACAATTAACCTAGTAATCAGTCTTATCCTTGAACTTACTTTTTCCCATAGAGTGATCATGATTCAATTGTTGGTTTTGTCCGTAACATTTCAGAGAATGGGATGAATGTTGATGATTGTTTTTTGTTTGTTTTTAAGTAAAAGCAAACTTCTATCAAGAGCAAAAGCAAAAATCTATTTTGAGTACTTTGAAAAATAATCTGCTAGAATGACAGAAATTGTAACGGTTTATCACTAAATATTCTCCAATCGGAGGATTTGGAGCATTTTAAGTGAAACCTTAACCATCCAACTTCTAGGTGCCTGTTTTTACAGTGTGCACGTACAAATACATGTCAAGTCCGTCGCAGCAAAAGTTATTAATGCTCTGCACGATAGTACAACACGCCGCCAATGTGGTGAGAAAGCCAACTTCAAAATAAACCTTACCAAATGATATAAAATGTCTTTATTTTAACGTAACGTCTGGTGGCGTAACAGCCGAGTTGACCGAGTTGTCTTTGTCTTGTCACAAATGCTTGCTCCTGCTACAAACAATACTACGCTGTTCTGAAATCAAGTTAAACAGACAACTAAGAGTGCAAAATATCAAAAATAAATGACATATCTATGCTCTGGTTGCATTGTATGGTGCCTGTTGTCAGCGTTTACTGGTGGCTTCATCGTTATAGCAGCGTCTAGCATAACATCAAATAGAGGCCGGCGAGAGCAGTTGGACTACTTTTCAAAGGCTGTTTACATGGAAAAAAAACTCCACACTGACGCTGAAAGGCTGATTCCAACTGAAAACATTTGAACAAACCAATCTGACTCAAATGGGCTGTTTCTGAAGTCACTTCTCCCCTTCAACCAAAATGTATCAAAAGAGATTTGTGTCAAATGTTACTAATGTCTCTAGATGGAAAGTAGTGTCCTGCTAAGTAGTTTAGGTTTAAAAAAAAAAAAAAAAACTCATTTGTCAAAACGTTACAAAAGTTGGTCATTCATCTGGTCTTCTGTGTTTATAATTGCTTTTCACCAACTCAAAACATATTTTTGTCTTATTTTCTGAACACCCGATTATTCGATAGAACTTGCAGTAGAAAATTCAAATACCAAAACATTAGATAGCTGCAGACCTAGATTATCGTACCTCCTATCAGACTAGGTGATTTAATTGGTCCCATCATTAAAAGCCTATCTGGGACTGACTGACTGGGACTGACTGACTGGCTAAATGATTAGCCGCATAAACACGTGATGTTTAGACTGTATTTTGAGCCAGGCTAAAGGTTTGCAGGTACAGATAGGATCTGCTGAAGCCAACTTCTAAACCCTGTATCAATGCAAAAAGAAAAAATATCAGGCTTCACCTCTGTGACGTCCATGACCTTGATGGCAGCCAGCTGTCCAGTCTTGACATGTCGTCCCTGGAGGGCAGAAGTGGTTTCAAAATCTCAGAGTTCCACACACACGGTAGCGTTAAATATCCCCAAATTCCGAGAACACTTTCAACTATAAACCGCATTCACACACGCAGCACACACAACACACGATCATCAACGTAGCAAAGACATTAGGCATAGTCTAGCATTGATTTTCATAAAAGCTACATGCGTGGCAGCGGGAAAGAAGAATGAGATGGACACGACCATCTTAAATCTACTCCGCTTTGATTCCAAGGGACTGCTCGGTGCTGCAAACACAGTGAGGCCCCCAAACCCAACACAAGCTGTTGGTATTTATTCACTTCAATTCTAAACTGAGGAATTTGTGCCTATTTTCACCTGGAGCCAACCAAAAGTGGCTTGATCCTCAAGCTTGTCAACCTAAAAGTGTAAGATACTTTGTAGCATAGCTGACAAGAAGGTTCAACTGGCCTTTGTTGTCACATACGTGGGTGGAAGACCACCTTAAAGTCCGTATGGAATCTCAAAGGGAGGGTGGGAGGCGATGCACGCGTCACACTTTTTTTTTTTTTTAAGATAATGGTCAGCGATGTGCATGTGATCTTCCTTGTGACAGAGGTAGAACAAGAACACAATCTTGACCTTCTGCAAAAAGAAAACAAAACGAGAACATATTTGTGTGAAGGCAAAAGTTACCACACGTTATTCCTCTTTTTTATTCCGCCCCTTTTTTGACGGGCTCATTCCCAGTTCGTCCAATTCAAACCGTTCCAAATTCATATTATTCCAATTAATTGTGCGACGACTGCTTCCATTTTTCTTATTCCAAATATTTACAGATTTCCCACAATTCCCTGTTTTCCACGGCAAAAATCTCATTGACTTAACATTGGGTGATTTTACATTTTATATTTACAGCTTTCACATTATTATTATTATTTTTTTTTTACTATTTAGCTCATTCATCTCGCCTTAGGGATCCTTCCCATCATTCCAGTATTCATATATTCCAATATTTTCCCATAATTCCATATTTTTCACCTTTTAGTATTTCAATGGGAGGATTCGCCATTCATCCCCAAAGGGAGATTTAACATTTCACATTTTAAGCTTTCCCATTTCACATTCATAATATTTAACTATTTCATTTCACCTCATGGATCATTCCAATGATTCATAGATTTTAATATTCCCCATAAGTCCACATTTTTCACCTATAATAATTCATAATGAATTCCCAAATGCATATTTAACATTTCACATGACACGTCCCCATTTCACATATACGTCATTCAATTCATTCCTTTCACATTAACATTATTACCAATATTCACACTTTCCAATAATTCATAACTATTTTAATATTATTACCCATAATTCCTCATCCATTCCCACTGTTCTCACCAAAACTTTGTAACCTTCCTTCTTCGCCATTTCACATCCGATTTACACCGTTCCAACTTTAATCAACTTTTTCCTCTTCCCACAATTCAAAATTTTCCCACAATCCACATTTAACTTTTCAACTTGTATTCTGAGAAATACGGTATTTAGATAAGGTGCTGCCAATTTCAATGCATACTCGCAATACAATGACAATGTAAGCATTCCATCCTATTCTATACAGGAGCAGTGGTTACATCTCCTCTAAAGAAAATAAAGTAAAATATATTTTTGGCAAGCAAGGGCAGCCTGTCCACTGTGTCTGGCTTGAGGCATGCCCGGCTGCATGTGACAAGTCCGCCTCATAGTTTCCACTGCATATACATTTAAGTGCGATGTGCAACATGCAATGTGACCACTTGCGTGACTTTTCTCCATCGTGCCCATCCTACAAGTGAGAACGATTCCTCATCTGAGAGCTGCTATTTAGCAGCAATTTGTTAGATGAAGCAGTCTTGTTCCCCTCGTAAAGCATGATGTGTTACATCCTCGATCGGGTGCCTCTGATTTAGTTGCCGAAATAAGATGACTACAAAGTTAGTCAATACATAAGCGCAAAAAAGAAAGAAAGAAAATAGACATAAAAAGAATTAGAAAGAGCTCCCACAGCATAGTTGCAAAGAACTCCTGAAGTAAAAAAGGGAGAACCATGAAGACTTATTTTTCACACGTGCATATGCACAGTAAAAACTGCATTTAGAAAATTAATTTAGAACAATCATAATATGAAAACAAATATTTACATTTTACATACTTTTAAATCTCCTGGAAATTGTTCAAAACTATTCCTATACTTCTATGTAGGACCTCTGTGTGTTGGAGTAAATATACTGTATTCTGTAAATACTGTAGAACAGTAAATACTTGAGAAAATAAGCATTGTGTTGAGTTTGCTTCACTAATAGTGATAGCTCTTTTGGATGTCATAATGTCATTGAAATTACATCTGGACTTTTCATTGGTTCGTAGTAAATGGGATAAGGTGGGAATGAAACTCACCTGCTTGTGGAAAAGCTGAGCTGTCAATTGTACCATTACTTTTGGTCCTTGAACCCTTTCACTACAACTATTTTTTTTTTTTTACCAAACAAATAAAACTTAGGACATATATCACTTTTTATCGGTATTTTCTAATAATAAAAATAATAATGTAAACTTTCCAGAGAAGTGAAAATGATCACCAAACACCTACAATACATAGTAATCAGTGTAATCGATAGTAACACACATTTATAGCACATATCATGGAAAGGGTTAAAGTTTACAGTAGGTTACATAAACTATTAGCAACAGCTCCACATCAGGATCATACAATTGAGGCAAAAGACAAAAACTGAGACAAAAGTGATGTCATTCATGTTTCTGCAGTACACATCGCCAACGAAGTTTGTCGGCAACATCTGCAAGATTTTTCTTCGCAAAGGCGAGGTGTATGTTTTTTGTTGTTGTTTTTCTCGTCGATAAATTCGGTCGTGGGACAACAAAACAAAAAACAAACAAACAAACAAAAAACAAGCTTGTGGAGATCATCTGTCTCCTGCAGGACAGAGCACGCAATGCGCCCCCAACCAACCTTGTATACTTGTCCGTAGGTGCCATTTCCGACCACCTCCACCAATTCAAATATCCCAGCAGGATCCTAGAAGGAAAAAAAAGAAAGAAAAGATGTTAAGATAAAAATGATGCCCAGTGTTCCGAGGAGCTATGTACGCGAGAGACAGCTGTTGCGTCCTGCTTAAGCCTCATGTGCCAAATATATGTGGAACAAAGGAAAGCAGACAGCGGCAACACCTCGCGGCGGCTCAGCGCTCCTTTTCGCCCGAGTCAAGGAGAGACATCTGCGTCTCCATTGAAGGCCACTCACGCCATAACGTGTGCTTTGTCGACTTGCGTTCAATACACACGAAGAAAACATTGTTTTTAAAACACACGGTCTTGGGTCGGAAGCACTCACCCGCAGTGAAGCCAAGTCGATGTCTACTAGACTTTTAGCTGGGGAATCGTTCGCCATTTTTTTCATATAAAACCCGTTTTCCCTTTACAGCCGTCCGCGTATGTCTCATTTGAGAGGAGCTCCGCGGATATATGGAATTAAAAGGACGTAGCGTATTCCTTTCTGTGGTGTCCACTTCTCGCCAGTGAACGCTGGGCTCTTCCTACTCCATGTTGAGGTGGCAGCAGCGGACTCCCTGTTAGCTCGCCCAGTCCGACCCGCTGCCGTGAAGCAGGGTTAGTGACTTCCGCCGACGATATGTCAAAGTAAAACCAATCTTTTTTGGAGCCGCTGTTTTGGATCGATCCGGATTGCTATTTTTTACTGTGAGTCAACGTGAACACAAACGACCGACGCAAATCAAATATTTAATCATTGGCTGGCGTTGAATTATTATTTTCACTAGCCCCAATGTTGAAAATGTCTTTAAATATGTTACGCTGAAAATTTAGGTACCTAATTTCCGCTTTTTTGTTCTTGCCAGCTTCTCTGTAGCTTGCCACAATTTTCAGAGCCGTACCGGCGACCGAGTAAAACCACTCCGGGGGTGATAGGGCCTCCGCACATCTGGCACGGACAAGTCGATTATTACTGTTTGACCAATACGGCGCCCATAATACCACACCTGCCAGTGACTATACATTGCGCGCGTGAGATGTCCGACCCCATACGCACGCTTGTGGTCATGCGAACGTAGACTTCCATTGTCAATATTGGTCGACAAGGGTGTGGCAAGTCAGCCACCTCAGAAGTGATGCTCAAAACAATGTATGCAGTAGTTCTCTAAGGGAATGAATGTAATCTTATGGAAATGAAGGAACGCTCTAAATCTGTGTGATTTTGCGTTGTGGCTATCAACAATGATGTAATATATTAAGCTACCATGGATCACCAAACAAGAACAGGATATTATGCTCACTCTATTAAAAACTGCAGATAGGTTTGACTTTTGGCTCTTAAAGGGGAAATCGAGACATAAAAGGACTCTACAAAAATGTTCTATGTAGCTCCACTAGCCTGAACATGGTATTCTAATTAATACAGTGGTACCTTTACTTAGGAACACCTCTTGTTCCGAAAAATTCAGCTTACGAAACGCCTCGACGGAAAAATATTTACAACATACAGCTACTGGCACAAAACAGTCCTATGAGTAACTCATAGTAAAATTCACAAACAGAGAAGCGTGGTGAAATTCTTAGATTTTTTTTTTCAACAATCGAATTCGAGAACCATTAAGAAACAGAATCGAATCAAAGAACCGTTATCTGCACCAGAAATGTCCATATTCAAATGTTGCCCCCACTCCTGAGGGAGCTATATTTGATTGATAGCTTCGGAGCAGGTAAAGGTGGCTCTGCATCTACAGTATCTACAGCATAGATGTTGAACACCAGTCCGTGAGTGCAGATATCCTGCATGTTTGACTGCATTTTCTCTCTCCAACACACCTGATTCAAATGATTAGCTTATTAGCAAGCTCTGCGGGGTCTTGAAAATGATCCTAAATGTTTGAATCAGGTGTGGTGGAGGTATTGATTTTAATGTTCAAGTCAAGAGTTTAAGTGTGACTATAGTAACTGTATGTGTATGTGTTTCTGTGCATGTGCGTGTTTGTTTTGTGTGTGTGCACTTAAATGCATTTCAATATATAAAAGGACGTTATTTGCTGAGAACACTTTCCAATTTTTTTTTTATTTTTTTTTTTTCTTCTCCTTTCACCCCCTGACATATCTTTGAAGTTGTACTATGTGATTGCATCGAGACCTCTGCGTGTACAAATACTGGACAGGATGAAACCTATGGAGGACCATAAGTGCCAAAATTAAATAAATGTTTTATTAAATAAATAAAACTGTCAATAATTATTTAAATGTTTAATTACTAAATTATATAGTGTTTAATTATTAATTACGGAATTAAATAAATCAATGTTTCATTAAATGGGTTGTTAATTAAATGTTTTGTAAATTAAATAAGGCACTAATTGTGTCATTAATTGTATATATAAAGTATATATTAATATATATATATATATATATATATATATATATATATATATATATATATATTAATATATATATATATATATATATATTAATATATATATATATTAATATATATATATATATATATATATATATATATATATATATATATATATATATATATATATATATATATATATATATATATATATAACAAAGTTGAGTACAGAAATGGATGTAGTTGCTACCTAGCCTCTTTAGATGTCGCTGTTTCACTTGCCCACCCTATAGTGTAGTAGCCCCCACCCCACCTGAAAGACGCAGCCGCGATTGCTCCTCCCGTAAAACGAGCTAGCGCGTCTTGTAGCTAGTCGGATACCTTCGCTGAAATCAGCTTAACACCGAGCGCCCGGCTGCAGTCACCGCTCCTTAGACCAAAGAAAAGTTGCTGCCGAAACATCTACATGAGTCTCGCTGGTTTTTGGCCGCATCGTGGCGCTGCATCAAAAACTAACCGCGACATACTGGGAATACGGCTGGGCTAATATGCGAGCTCGTTGTTGTCATTCTCCAACGCAAATGGACTGCAATTTCGGTTGTGGGGGAAGACTTTTCGACTTGCATCCGAGCAGGCGTCACCAGGTCATGCTCTTGGCAGGATAGCTCCGGTCGCAAAAATCCATCAACAGTGTTGCGGAGTGAGCTAACGCCGTCCAGTGGGTTCCCTGACCGTCGTCTGATGCAGCGATGCGGCATCATTGGTTGTTCCTCGGGGCTTGCGGCTGGGTGCTGCTCATCCTCGTTTTTGTCACCAAGTTCATTAGCCATAGGGCGGTTGCAGGTAAGGATTTTCTCTGTGATGCCCAAGTGTTTTTGTAGTTGTTGTAGTTGTTTTTACTGCCAGTGTCGGGCAAGTTAGTTCAAAACTGGAATGCCTTATGTACTGTTATTTCATTTTAAAGCAATGTGTTACATTACAACAGTGCTTCTCAGTTATATTTTGCAAAGTCCCCCAACCGCCACACCGACCATAAATAAGATTGTAAGATCTAAAAAGTGTCTACGTATACCTACAACAGTCTCCTTTTTAACACGGACATGAGGAAAAAGCAATAAAAAAAAGTCAAACTTTTCAAAACTGTTAACTACTTTTTGTTTTGTTTTTTTACAGCATTTACACAGGTTAAAGTTTTGTTCAAGCAGAAGAAAAACCCAATTGCATCAAAGTACCTGAAAAAAAGATGATTTCAATTGGCAAAAACAAATTCTTTTCCCCGGGGTCATCCGCCTTCCCAAAGGGGGACCAGCCCCACAGTTTAAAAAACACTGCATTACAATAATACTGTATTTGAAATGTTAGATATTACATGACAATCGCATCACTTTGATATTACTCTCACCAACATAACTGGAAATACGGATTTGCCATTCTAAATGTGCCTCATTACGCTCATTACACATCCAGAGGAAGGTTGAGTTAAAGTGATACTGCGTAAGATTTACATCGTTTTTCATCCATCCACTTTGTAGAGCCGCTTCTCCTCAGAAGAGTCACTGGCTGTCAGGTGCCTATCCCAGCTAGCTTTGGGCAGATGGGGGACACCCTGAACTGGTGGCCAGCCAATTGCAGGGCACATAGGCACAAACAACCTTTCACGCACCCAATTTAGAATGTAAACCGTAAAACATTCTTTTTTTGTACTTTAATCCTTGTGTTACTTAGCCTTACAGCACACTGATGCATTGTTTATGCTTTAGGCAGAAACAGTTAGTGATTTCATTATTAATATTCAAGTTAAGTTGGCTAAGTTAGGGAGAGACGTTTCAAAAAAAGATGGTTTCGGTGGGGCTAACGTTAGCAGCTAGCCTACATCGATATTGTGTTTAACGTACTGGGTTTTTGCATGCTTCATCTTGAAACACACTGGCCAAAACTATTTAGAAACTATAGCAATTGTACAGTGAAAATTAGTGTTAGCTTACCCTGCCATTATTGCTAGATGCGACAGGGACACCGACAAGCTTTCGAAATGCTGGTGAATCCACTGTGGAAAGTGACAGCATATCGCTGTACAACATACTCCGCTTTAAGTCTCCTAACCACTTGAGGTGGAAGTGGCATCCCTGAGTGAGAGTGGGCTAATTTTGCCTGCTTTGTTTAATCCCCACTCTCAATCCTCTATGTGTTTTCTTTAACTCCGCGTTACTATGGCTCCGCTCTAAATGGTTTATCAAATTACTCGTGCTGTTTTTGCAAAGTGGACATCTCCTTGGGTGTCGTGCGCAAAGTGCACCTAACTATTATATTCTTCTTGTCTTTATCGCTGGTGAATTGAAAGTAATGGGCGTATGTCCATGTTGTGTACGTATTGTACGTATTCAACCTGTCATCTGCTGCTGCCGCACTCATCTCCGCTGTAGTAGATACTCATAACAGGACGTAAACATTTAGTCCTTTTGTATGTTACAGAATATGAGGAGCGGCTCAGTGCTCAGAGCTCGACTGGGTCAGGACACACGGGGGTGAAGCTTCCGCTGACCACAGCAGGAAAAACAGTTTCGCAGCAACCGGATCAGGTAATCAGTAATACATGTGAAACTATGAGTAATTATTTATGTTAAGATGAAATTTTGGTGTCTGGCGCGTGGGAAGTGGAGGGCTCAGTCCTCGGCCGCCCCGACGACGTCTGAGTGGGACGTCATTGTTGAGAAGCGGCTACAACTGCTCTCCGCTGTATGTAAGAACAGCACCCTTAGGAATTTGACGCACATCCCCATCAGCAAGTTTGTTCTGGACCGCATCTTTGTCTGCGACAAGCACAACATCTTGTTCTGCCAGACGCCCAAAGTGGGAAACACACAGTGGAAGAAAGTCCTTATCACTCTCAACGGTATGTCTGGCTGTGACTCAGGTGCACATCAAGACTCTGACGTTTTGTGTTTCCGTTGTCGCTGACAGGAGCCTTTGCAGGCGTAGAGGATATCCCAGAGAATCTTGTCCACGACCATGAGAAGAACGGCTTGCCTCGCCTTTCGTCACTGACGCCGCAGGAAATTACACATAGGTGAGTCTCAGTGGTACCTACATCCCAATATGCAGATTTGCCACTGGAGGGACCTTATGCGGTGCTCAGTTTACCTCTGAAAGCTGTTGACTCCCCGGGTCTTGCAATACTAAAAAAAACTATGGGTCCCCGCAGAAATGCTTGGAGTGCCAAAAAATGTGCAGTAAAAACAACAAAGTCCAAGGTTCAAACTGCATTTATAAGATATGAGCAAAACCCACCAGATATTAACAAATGTCACTGTAAAATTGATTAAAATAGAATGATCTTTGGGCCTTAACTTTACCATTAATCCTTGTGTTTGTGAAAATTTCCTGACTAACTTCCATTCTGCTCAACAGGTTAAAGAGTTACTTTAAGTTTTTCATCGTGAGAGATCCATTCGAGCGTCTCATCTCAGCCTTCAATGACAAGTTCATAAAGAACCCCCGCTTTGAGCCTTGGTACCGACACGACATCGCTCCCGTCATCATCCGAAAATATCGCAGAAGCCATCGTGACAGTACCCTTATGGCTTCCGGCTTGCACTTTGAGGATTTTGTCCGTTACTTGGGGGACGTGGAGGGGCGCCGCCGTCTGGATCGTCAGTTTGGCGAGCACATCATACACTGGATGACGTACACTGAGTTGTGTGCACCGTGTGACATCCACTACGATGTAGTGGGCCACCACGAAACGTTGGAGCGGGATGCCGCATACATCCTGAGGAGAGCGAGCATTGAACAGCTGGTGTCCTACCCTGCTATCCCTCCTGGCATCACGCACTACAACAAGACCAAGATTGAGCGCTACTTCTCAGGAATCAGTAAAAGAGACATCAGGCGCCTGTATGCACGCTACCGGGGGGACTTTCACTTGTTTGGATACCCAACACCTGACTTTCTACTCAACGGGCATTAGTTCAACTGAATGCGATCTACACAGCTGGCACGGTTTGTGCCTAACAACTCGCAGTGTCACTTGTTGATCGCAAATAGTCGCTCGTTGTTTGTAGCCATGTGTCGCTGTTGGGGCCGACAAGCTAGTTTCTCTACACTGAATGAATGCTATAATCTGAGGATAACTATAACTGTGAAGATGAAATTTTGTATGTTTTTTTTGTACACTTGAGGGGATGTGGTTGAATGGTAATAAACAGGCGGGCAACTTCCCCTTTTTTTTTTTTTTTTTTTTTGCCGGTCTGACATTAGTCGGAGCCCCGCCCCCTGTCCGTCATTGTTGGGACATCATTTTTTCAAGCCAGATGAAATTGTAATAGTCAGTCCATTGACGTATTTTTAGTCAGCCACCACTAGAGGGCGTCATTTGACTTTTTTTTTTTCTGGTCCGTCATTCGTCAGGTGTTGGACTACTACTCACTACTCACATTTTTTTTCTGTTTTAGTACTTACACTTAACACCATGTCTGTGGTTCTACACTTGGACTGCAATCGAAACACAACACAGTAATATAAATGTAACACGAAAACAAAGCCAGCTATGGGGTTTAACCCTTGGCTTCAATACGCCTTCACATTTGCCATCCCACATCTGAGAAATGCAGGGGACGAGTGCAATTAACAATCATGTACACTGGATGGCATTATCATGATTTACATGACACTCAAATGTGGATGTCTTTTATAACTGCCTGCCCTACAACTATAGAAGACAGTTTCATTAATATTTGTCTAAATATCATCTGTCACATACACTACTAGTAAAAAAAAAAAAAAAGTAGAGGTGGAGGTGGAATTTACTATAAACGACTTTAATTAGGGATTTGAAAAACTTATAGCATAAAAAACTTATATCTTGCATTTCCTGGCCAAGAGCCAATTAGAGAAAGAATGCAAATTTGTTCTGCATTCCCAGAATGGTTTTATCAGCAAGAAACCCTCAACCAGGACTAAGAAAGGGAGCAACTACAAATAAATCTAGTGACCATTGTCATATTGACTGCAGACTGATTGCAGTTTGTACTATAAAGATTCAGCAATATAGCAGATAAACACCCAAGTCTGTTGAAATGTATTTCATTGAGCAAAAGGGGTGTGGCTGGGTGACGGACATCTGACCTTAATGTCTATTCTGACGATTACAACGACGGATGAAAATTGCAATTCCAACATTTTTATTTTGCTGGTTTTTTTTTTTTTTTTTTTTTTTTAGTATTTCCGTCATTCGTTGGTCCGTCGTCAAAACAGGTATCAGTCAGTGCTGACAAAGTGCTCACCTCCGGTGATAAAGTGAAAAGGCAAAAAGCCAGATAATTACTTAAGTCCTGATACCTCTAGTTTTCAACATTGTCTTACTCCATAATGAATCACTGTTCTGAATGGTCAAAGCTCATGCCGCCATTTTTTTTAGCTGCTAGTCACATGGAACTGTTCAAGCCTTAGAATGATTTGTCACATAATATGCAATGTAGAAATGAAGGATGGAAACTGCCCTGACAACAGATGAATTGCTCTAGTGGGTGGTTGTTTTACAATAAAAAACAACCGATTTGTATGTAGCGCTTGTCTTCATTTTAACTAAATGAGCTGGGCCATATCCCTGCTGATTTGGTCAATAGGTAAAGAAGGTCTTGGAGACTGGTGTCAGCCACCAGCAGGAGTTCTGAGCCAATATTCAGAGCCAGAATCCATCTATCCCAGTGGTTCTTAACCTGGGTTCGATCGAATCCTAGCGGTTCGGTGAGTTGGTCTCAGGGGTTCGTTGGAGCCTCCGCCCCAGAGGTCCACCCCTCAGTCTAGTCTGCAGTTAGTGGGCACAGTCATTGAAAGCATCCTGCTCTGAGATTTCCTACCATGCACTGTTTTGGTTTTGTTATTTGAACAAGGTGATATTAATGCACAATTCATTTCGTGCACCAGTAAAAAAAAAACATTTTATTTTTTTTACTAAAGAAGGGTTCGGTGAATGATCATATGAAACTGGTGGGGTTCGGTGCCTCCAACAAGGTTAAGAACCACTGATCTATCCATTAGCTACCGCTTTATCCAGGGTCAGCAGCTTCAGCAAGGAAGCCCAGTTTTCCCTCTCCCTGGCCACTTCATCCAGGCCAGCCAAGAGATATAATCTCTCCCGCGTGTCCTGAGTCGTCCGCGGGGCCTACTTTTGGTGGAACATACCCAGAACACCTCACCAGGATGTCTGAAGCACCTCAACTGTCTCCTCTCAACATTGGGGAGCAGCGGCTCAACACTTGAGTCCCTCAGGATGACCGAACTGCTCACCTTATCTCTAAAGGAGAGCCTAGACACCATGTGGAGAAAACTCATTTTGGACGCTTGTATCTGGGATCTCGTTCTTTCGGTCGCAACCCACAGCTCATGACCGTAGGGTAGGGCAGGAACGTAAATCGATCAGTAAAAAGATCACATCGCCTTACAGTTCAGATCTTACTTTACCACAACAGAGCGGTAGAGAGTTTGCATTACAGCAGACACTGCGCCGAGCTGCCTATCAAGCTCCTCGTTCCATCCTACCCTCATTCGTGAACAAGACCATAAGATATTCCTTCACTTGTGGGAGAACCTCATACCTGACGCTAAAAGGGTATTCCACCCTTTTCCGACTGAGGACCATGGTCTCAGATTTGGAGCTGCTGATCTTCATTCCAGCTGCTTCACACTCTGGCGCAAACAGCTCCAAACAGAGTTGGACGCCACAGCCTGAAGAAGCCAACAGCACTATATCATCCACAAACAGCAGAGATGCCATGCTGAGACCCCCTCAATGATTTGCGCCTAGAAATTCTGTCCTTAAAAATAATGAACAGAATTGGTGACAAAGGGCAGCCTTAGGGGACTCCTACACTCACTGGAAGCAAATTTGACTTACTGCTCGCTATGTGGACCAAGCTCTGACATCGGTGGTACAGGGACAGAACAGTTCCTACCAAGGGTTCTGTACCCCATTCTCCCGAAGCACCCCCAACAGGACTCCCGGAGGAACATGTAGACCGGTTGGACAAACACGCACCCTCGAGGATGTAGAGGGTGGTCCACTGTTCCACGGTCGGGATGGAAATCACACTGCCCCTCCTAAATACATGGTTTAACATCCTGACGGACCATCCTCTCCGGCACCCATGAATAGACCTTAGCAGGGAAGCTGAGGAGTGCGATCCCTCTATGATTGGAACACACCTTCCGGAGGACCACCACCCTGGTTTGCCAATCCAGGGGCACTGGCCCCGATTTCCAAGCAATGTTGTAGAGGATAGCCCTACAACATCCAGGGCCCCCTCCAGGTTTCACTGTCATTGCCCCCGTGAGCATGCAAGTCCCTCAACAGAATGATGGAGTCCCCGGAGGGAGTGCTCTCCAGCACACTCTCCAAGGACTCTAAAAA